>NW_026731706.1:352500-375000 GCF_028476545.2 Physella acuta | reverse complement strand
GAGTCTATGTGTCATCTTTTATAGATTTTGAACTCAATTTTGTATCTACATTTTACGAGGTTTCCTAAAATAATATTTTAATTTTCAAATCAAATTTACCTTTGTAGTAATCGTCAAATAAAGCAATAAGACGGTAAGATAAAAAATTGTATACAAGCGTGTCACAAGCGTGTCAAGTGTCACTTGCTGACAGTAGTGACACTGCTTGATGGTGTTGTTTTTAATGTCATAAGGTCAACTATTGTAAAAAAAAATATTTCCTTGAGTTTCATTTAAACATGGCCAAACCTGAAGATGACTAAACATATAAATGTAGAAGTTAAAATACGACAAAATTGCGGATTTTTAAGAATATAAGTTTAATGCAAACACTGAATAATGAAACATGAAAGTTTTAATTTAACGATTGAGTTAAAATATACGATTTTCAAAATATAAGCGCACATATATATGCGTCATAACACAACATTAAAAAATATTCATGCTTTCAATGCAGTTTTTTATGCCCTCACTAGCCTTTTGTGCAACACCACTACATTAGCAATAACTGAAAAACTAGTTGTTTTATTTTAATACTTCAGTAGGCTACTTTGGAACGTTTTATTTGTAATATTTCTAATGCGTAAAAAGGCTACATTTACGTTAACACCTTTTTTTAACAGATTAAACCGTTTTAAAAGTTTTTTCTTAAAATAATATTTTTAAACTTTACCTTATTAAGCAGAGATACATTACTTTGATGACGATGAATCTAAGTGTTGTAATTGTTAATCAACTCAATTTTAGATGGATGACAAAAAGTTAAAGTGGGTGTGGTTGTGCCTAAAAATTGGGTCACGAAAATAATGAGGTCATGGGCTAAAAAACGGCCTGGTACAATGAATAAAATGGAGTTTAATGTGGTTAGAGACCTTAGTTATATTAAACAGTTTTTTAAATAATTGCATTTTTGTCACACAATTTCTGCTTTTAAAGATGTTGAATATTACAATGTGAAGACACAGAAGAAATTGTAAAGTCTGCCTGTCTGTCTGTCTGTCCGTCCGTCCTAGTAAACTCAGCTATGGTCAAACTGTCTTAGTACCTTCCAGATGCCACTGTAAAGCTGACATAAAGTTGACCAACGTTGACATCCATGCATAAACTTTTGTATTTTCGTTCTTGAACATTCTAGAATTTTACAATTATCCAGCTTATAAATTCACACACACACACACACACACACACACGCACACACACACGCACACACACACACACACACACACACACAGAGAGGCAAACGCTGATTACAAGCACACATTCAGAGATAACACACACTCATAAATGTACATATAAACAAACACAGATAAAAACCACCCCCCCCTCACACACATACAGATTCTCAAACGCACTCAAAGATACACATATTGAAACACACGCTCAATTGCACACCCCAAAACACACACATAGACACGACACAAAATCAAACACACTCAGATACACCCCTACACAAACACACACACACACACACACACAAAGGTTGCATCAGCTAGGTACGTCACGAGATAAAAAAGTTAAACTGGGTCGGGAAAGTCCCAGTGACGTGGTAGGATGACTAATCTGGCTGGCAGGTATGGAGACAGGTACGGGGGGGGGGGGGGAAGACAGGTGGGGGAGGGGTAAGTGAGTCATGTGACAAAATAGTGTGCCAATACAAAAATGTAAGCGATGTAATCGTTTTAAAAAGTCGAATGTATTTTATGCAACTGCTTGGTTCAAACAATTTGATACAATCTGCTGTTTAAAAGCATTGCACATGAGTGAATGAAATAAGACTATTCCGAGCAAATGGCTTTAAAACATCTCGACCATTCATTGATACCGATAACAAGCAAGGAAACATTTGCTAAATGTAGGTCAAGGTTGATACTTTAAATTCAAACAGGAAGTTTAAGATTGTCTACTGAATAGTAGGCCTAACGCAATTTGTAAGTAAAGACAGCAATTAGATAAAAATCGTTTGATTAAAAAAAATCCACATGTAACCTAGTATATAGCCACTGAAACAGGTAAACCTCAAAGATGTTAGGTCGCTCTCACTTTATTTTTGGAAAATTTAATGGGAATTCCCGTTTCGTTTCTGTTTCCGAAACCGATCTTAAACATTCAGGGAAATCCCACTCGCTAGTATATATAAGTTTTGAACCTCGCTTTGACTACTTCAAGCTCCACGATCTAAAACACATTGAAAAACTTCCTCACAGCGGAATAAACGCATTTATATCAACAGTGCTGACTTTCAACTGATGATAATTAAAGTTTATATTTTCAAGGCTGATTCAAGTAAGAATAACCAAATAATTGTTATTTGTGTTATTAATTAAGTCTTAGTAGAATGTAACCTTCTATAGTATAGTAGTTTAATTATTTAAATCTTTAGGTCTATTTGTTAAAAATTTGATTGGAAAAAAATGTAGCGGTACTAAAACGAATCGTGCTCACTTTAGTTTAGCTTTTAATAAAATCTCTATCAAACTTTTATTAAAGTTATAATATGACATAATAATTTGGATGAAATTTCTACTTCATTCTTAATTATTATCTCGAACTTGGTTTCCTCTAACACATTAAAGTATTACATGTAAACATGTTTACCGAACAGATCACGACGATAAGATGTATTTTAACGCGCTAAGAATGTTCTAGAACACAAATTAAAGCGACATTGTATGCACAGGTAGAACACAATCAAAGATAGAACACAACCACAAACAGAGCACAATCCAACAATCAACAGAGAAACAGCAAACATGTCGTCTGTCGGCCCACGAGTTGCCGCCCTTGCGCTGTCGTCCAGTATGGAGAACGGCAGGACGGGAAGTGACGTATCGGATGGAATGACCGCAGCTGTACGTACGGCCCGTGACGTCAGTCAGGAACCCGTCCTTGAGGAAAATTATCGGATACTGAAGTATAGGCTGCTGGGGCTAATCGATAACTTTCTCAATAAGGTAAGTCTAATCGATAACTTTTTAAATAAGTTAAAACTAATCCATAACTTTCTAAATAAGTTAAGTAACTTTTTGTGGAACAAATCGATACTTTTGTGGTCTGGCGTAAAATGTTCACACAGACAAAAACTGCTTTTATATGTTCACTATTATAACATCTGTTTATTTTATATTTCCTCTAAATGTTCACTATCATAACATCTGTTTATTTTATATTTCCGCTAAATGTTCACTATTATAACAGCAGTATATCCCCATTATTATAACAGCAGTATATCCCTACTATTATAACAGCAGTATATCCCCACTATTATAACAGTAGTATAACCCCACTATTATACCAACTGATAACTTTCCTCCCCAGTACACTTCATGGATCACATGGATGGACGCCGGGTTGAAAGCCAAAATTTACAAATCTGCCAGTGGTTCGATAAATATTTCACAGCAAGAATTTCCAGAGTTCACAACCACCCAGGTGTGTTTTGTGTACCATTCTATTTGATTTACTAACAACTTCTTCTGATTAATAATTAAACAATTACTTTTCTGAATTTTAATTAAAGAATTAGACTTGCAAATAAGTTACCAAAAACCTACCTGTAACAACCCACTCGTAACAGCCCACCATTAACATCCCACCCACGTTTAACAACTCACCCACATGTAACAACCCACCTGTAACAACCCACTCGTAACAGCCCACCATTAACATCCCACCCACGTTTAACAACTCACCCACATGTAACAACCCACCTGTAACAACCCACCTGTAACAACCCACCTGTAACAACCCACCTGTAACAACCCACCTGTAACAACCCACCTGTAACAACCCACCTGTAACAACCCACCTGTTTACCCTCCCCAGTACTCCCGGCTCTACCGTCTGACCCAGCTCTCCGCCTACGCCTATTACATCAAGTCACAGGTCAGTGACCCCAGCTACGGCGCAGCTGCCTGCCAAGACATTCAAAACATAACATCCAATCTACAGATGACATCATCCTGCCTGAAACAACTGGTTCAACCTGACGTCACGAACGACGCCATCTACAACTTTGTGACGCAGCACGTCACCACGCCAGAAATCCCCATCCAGAACCAGCGGTCCGCCGTCAAAAGGGCGTTCACTGCCACCGTCCTAACTTTGATGAAGGACACCATGAGTTCTGGTTCTTTCTCTTGATGATAACATGTTGCGCAGTTCACATTTGGTTGAGTTAAACATTTAATATCATTGAAGCCTACGCATGTTGACCAATATAGAACTAAAAATATTTTTGCGCATAATTAATTATATTTCCATTTGTATAAAAAGAATGCGGATCATACCATGTGTTGTTAACCATGCAGTATTTTTAAAACTTTCAATTATGCAACTACCTCTCAAAGGTTATTATCAAAAGTTCATTAACATTGCATTTAATTAATGTATTGATATATCCTGCATTACTTTAAAAGTGTTGTTCAAAATTATTTTATACATTGAAGTTTACAATTCTGCTTGTGCCATTTTCTGGCAGATTTGTGTGTTGTAGATATTTATTATTGTATTGATAAACCTTTCAATATTGGATGTATAAAAATGTATTACATGTATTTGTTTTAAATAATTGTTGTTACAATAATGAGTCATTAAAAATTTAAAGTAAGTGGGTTTTTTTTGTGATTATCTGGTTAACTTTGGGAAGATCTACCGAGAAATATCGTTTTTATTTATTTAAATCAGAAAGACCCTTTGTAATACAAATAACGACTAGACTGTAAGCATTTAAAAAAGAGCGATCATTACACATTAAACTTCAGACAAATTTTCACATTTTTTTAAAATAGCAGTCATTATAGGCATACTTGAGATACAGAAGATCACAATTTATAAAACCGAGCAAGCGGTCATTATAATTAAAATATTCACAGTCACGAATCATAAAACTTAGATGTCATTACTTTGAAGGTTAAATTTCATACAAATAAATTCGACAGTGAATGAAACTTTACAAGCAAGGCTGCATATTAAACTTCTAATTAAGTGGAGAGGCAGAGGGTTCAAAAAATGCTTTTTTTTTTGGGGGGGGGGGGGGGTGAGTAATCAAAAGATGACTTGTAACAATAAAATGAAACATTAATTGCAAATGAAGTGGAAGATGCTATTTGAAGCCTCGTTAATTTTTATATTTAATTGTATGCAGCAGTTTGTTGAAAGAGTTGATGGGGGGGGGGAAGAGACGGTCGGGTGGGGGGGGGGGGGGGAGGGAACATACCGAATTAATCCAACAGTCGTTAATCCTGTTGATGTTTATGATACTGAATGGTTGAATCCCACTCGACGTGTATTCTCAAGCCGCTTTTCCCTTTTGTCTTTTAACCACAGGATAAAAACTGGCAGCCAGGGTGATAAAACACAGTCCAAATTAATCCATCGCTAATCACCTGTCATTCACTTCACACGGCAATCGGCTTCAACTGCCTGGTAGTTGTTTTTTTTCTGCTAATTTGTCGTTTTTTTATCTTTTAACAGGGGTATTAGCAGATTATGCCGCATAGACATTGACAAATTTACCTGTTGCTTTCGTTAGCGGATAAATTAGTGCCACAGCAGCGCTGGAGATGATTTTAACGAACATGGTTAATTGTGTGGGTAAGGGGGTCATCCATTTGTGACGTGCACACGGAGCGACTTTCGTGGACGCGTACGGACCGGGTGGGGGGGGGGGTCATTGTGGACGTCCACGTGTTGAATTTATTAAAAGACTGTTTTTAAATTGTAGGTTATGCATTATGAAGATCTATATGTATTAGTAATTTTGCCGCATGTTTTGAGTGGTCTACTAAATTTTTGTGGTCGTCGACATTGAGGGGGGGGGGGTTGTCGAAAGTGGACGCGTGTGGACGGGTGGAAGGGGGGTCTAAAATTCCAAATGTTTGTGGCCGTCATAATGAAGGATGAAGCCTAAGTAAGATGAAGGGGTGACACCAAGGCAAACATTTTTTTTTACATAGAAAACAATATTTCTTACATAGGCAACAATTTGTGCTTGAAAGTGAACATATTGACGCTCTTCGATTAAATAGGGTATTGCGACACCAATTGAAAATTGTTAACATATTACAGAGAAACTTTATTAAAGTTAAAGACATCATCCAGCGGAAATTGGTTTTACACCGTATTGTCAGATAGCAATCGATATTCGGTAACAGTTAACGATCGCTTTAAAGTTACACACTCAGAGTTTCTTTCAGACTTTTTTCTCCTGGGAGGGGGGGGGAGCACTTGAAACTTTGGGGAGGGGGGAACTAAATGGTAAAACTATATTTTTCAAATAATTATATTTCGATCAAGGGGGAGGGGGTAGTTTACAGGCAGAATCACATCATTTACCGTACATTTCAGTAGTGCAGAGACGATTCGGTATAGTTTTCAAGCGAAGGTTTTTTAAATAGCAACTCTACTGTATGCCAGTAAATCTCAATGGGTGGTTGAAACCTATACACAACTCTCGTCATCTTTTAAATCAAATAATTTTGGGAGGTTAGCTCGTGCTGCTGAACGAAAAATTTCAAAAATTCACGTGTTCAAACCTCCCGGCAGACGATGCTCGATACCTGGGGACAGCCGCCATTCTAGAAAAGACAACTCCAAAATCAAACAACTGCTGCAGTGCAGTTTTTTTTGTTTGTAAAAAGGCTATGGAAGAAAATCTAAAAAGAAAAGTAGGCTGAAATCGGAGTCAACGGCGTGTATGTCGCAAAACATATTGGCACGTAATAATTAATTGTGTTGGAGGGAATCCCTTGCAAAATTATAATTAAGAACAAAGAAGAAGAAAATTAATTTTTTGTTAAACACGTTTATGCTTTTTTAAATTGAAATATTTTATTTTTATTTTTTTGTTCCCTTGTTAACATTAGTGAATTTCAGGTTGGCAAAGATAAAACAGAGAATGTATTCTGTGATCCCCTCTCATATCATCACGTGAACCCCATAACATTGTATCACGTTACGTTGATGGTATAGAGTCAATATAGGCGAAAACACGTCACTTTATAATTACAAATATATATATATATATATATATATATATATATATATATATATATATATATGTATATATATACATATATGTATATGTATATATATATATATATATATATATATATATATATATATATATATATATATATATATATACATATATATATATATATACATATATATATATATATATATATATATATATATATATATATATATATATATATATATATATTATATATACATATATATATATATATATATATATATATATATATATATATATATATATATATATATATATATATATATATATATATATATATATATATATATATATATATATATATATATATATATATATTATATATATATATATATATATATATACGAGCCGACCGCTGCGCATCATAAGCCGCTAGTTAGTTGTTTTTTTTTTTCTACTTCTCAGTAATTTATAATTTGTGAATTAGACAGTACCAATGCTGCCATTGAAAATATTTGCTTAAAAACACTAACCCCCCCCCCCCCCCCACGTGAAAGCAGCCTCCTCTTAGTTACCTCCTCTAAGTTTAAAATCGTTTCAAACTAAATTATCTGCCCCTAATAGCCGTCACCAAACCCGTCTCTATGATTGTAAAATGTAAACAGAGTGAACACCGCTCACCAGATCATGTGGGGGGTGGGGTGGGGGGTGGTAGTGATAGTGATAGAGAGAAAAAGAGGGGACTGCAAGGAGGCGCTTGCAGCTTGTATATATATATATATATATATATATATATATATATATATATATATATATATATATTATATATATATATATATATAATATATTTAATATACATGTACTTATATATCTATAAATATATTTATATATAGGGCTACATGCATAAAAGCAGTTTTTTGAGACGATAATCCCCCCCCCCCCCTCTCACCACGACAAATGACTGACTCCGCGACAAAGCGGGACTTAACGTTTTAATTCACTACCGTGTTGATTACAACAATGAAATAATTTATGCAAACGTTAGATGAGAGCAGTATCTGTTGGATCTTTAAGATCATATATTTTTGATCTGACATGTTGATGGGAGAGACAAACTTTGAAGCCTTCACAAATACAATTTTGTTGTTTGCACTATTGACTCAACTTCCTAGTCGGCTAAAATAATGTAGGCTCATATTTATAATAAATAAATATATACTGCCTATATATATATATATATATATATATATATATATATATATATATATATATATATATATATATATATATATACGCAATCACAAACGCAAAGACGAATACAAAAACAAGAGAAAGCACATACTTAACCAAACGTAAACTCAATCAAAATCGCAAACACAACTCAAACACAAAAGAAAATGAAAACACAAACGCAACACGCAAACGTAAACAGAAAACACAAACGGAAAAAAAAGAAAACAAACGCAAACAATTGCAAACTCAAACAAAACGCAAATAAAACGCAAAACACAAACGCAAACACAAATACAAAAGAAAACACAAATGTAAAGAAACGCAAACTCAAACAAAAACCAATACACAAATTCAAACGCTTAATCAAATGGCTTTATGAAACAATCCAACGTGCATACAAATGCTCTCACGCACCGCCGAACAGCACGTTTTCCTGGGCGTCCGGCACAGTGACATCCTTTCCCACATTCGTTTTCTCCGAAAAAAATAGATCTCTCTCTCTCTCTTTGTGTGTGTGTGTTTGTGTGTGTGTGTTGATGTGTGGATGTGTGGCTGTGTTTCTGTAAACACGAAACTTGATGAAATTGTATATATTAGTATAATATCAAATGTGTAGTTTTGTATCAACTTGTCAGCGATTTCCGGTAATCAGAAGTGAAACATTCTACTTTTGGTTTTTTTAAAAGCCTATAACTTGGGTGATGTTTCTAGATAAATGAAATTAATTTCACATATACGTAACAGATCTAATTCTCTGCTTTCTGTCTGTCAAAGTTTGTGTAATTTCCGTTGACCGGAAGTAGTTATTTCCTGTTACTCAACGGACAAAATTGCAAACGCAGTTTTTCCGACTCGGGGAGGTGTAAAACGTCGAGATTTGTGAAAATCTCTATTTCGATTTTTTGCACGATTACAATACTTCCTCTTACACTTCGTATACGAGAAAGTGAAAGTTAATTTATATGACTTACTGTAACTCAATATAAATTCCACTTTTACAAAAAGTCATCTTCTGAAAAGTGGTGATGGAATACTGTATTCACATTTTATTTTTTGTTAGTCCGGCCCATCTAAATATAATAATACCACAACACGGTATCAACTTCCGTGATGTAAGATCATACTCAGGAAACAACTCAATGTACAACTACTCACAATAATTCTCTCACCCGCCCAATGATTTGCATAATATCGTGTACTCATATAAAATGATTCAGCAGATCGCTTTGTGCTCACATGTTCTTTGGTCACATTTGGCTGTTTCTGTTAGAGTGGTTACTGTTAGTATGGTGCTTACCTGGGTTTCTTTTTGTTAGTGTGGTGCTCACCTAATTTTTGTAAGTGTGGTGCTTACCTGTTGTTTTTTTTGTATGTGTGGTGCTTACCTGTTGTTTTTTTTGTATGTGTGGTGCTCACCTGGTGCTTACCTTTTTACATTCTAGTATACAGAGCATAGAGAAAGTATTGTAATCGTTAACAAAATCGTGCATTTTTCTGTGTGCGCAAATTCCTGCTTGCGCTTTTTTCTGTGTACGCTTTTTTTCGTTTGCGTTTTTTTTCTGTTTGCGCTTTTTTCCATAGCGCATCATTCTGGTCATCCAGAATTATTATATAAAATTTGTAGTTTTATGTCAACTTTTTAGCTATTTCCAATAACCGGAAGTGGGACCTATTCTACTTTTGGTTTTTTCAAAAGCCTATAACTTAAGTACTGTTGTAGATAGAAATTTCGAGAAAGTTTAAGGGAGATAACTCCCTGTTTTTTTGTTAGTGTTGTGCTTACCTGTTTTTTGTTTTTGTTTCGTTAGTGTTGTGTTTACCTGTTTTTTGTTTTCTTTTGTTAGTGTGGTGCTTATCTTTCTACAATTGCAATGTATCTAACGATATTAAGTATTTTTTTTCTGGACTTACTTGTGAATAAATCAGTTCGCTTGATCTAGGTGTGTTTAGAGTTTAGAGCAATGATTTTCAACGAAGGGTCCAGACCCTACGGTGTGCCGGGGAGGGGGGGGGGGGGAGTGATTGGCCATGTATGTACTGGTGGTTTCCAAGCGGAAAAAATACATATTTTATTTTCAGTCAAGAGAAATGCCAGGCGATATCCCTAAAGATGTGTTGATGAATAGGTTTCAATACCTGGCTGATGAAGACCCTAACAGAGATGGATATGTCTTTGTCAGCCCGACCATGAAGCGAATTCCCTTATCGAGATACAGTATCTGGGACTTGTGTGGGAGATACTCCTCAAGACTTCGGCGTTACGGTATTAAGGTACACGCTTATAGTGTTATTAATTAGACACTACGGTATTAAGTTACACGCTTATAGTGGTATTAGACACTACTAAGGTACAGGCTAATAGTGGTATCAATTATAATTTACGTTATTAAGGTAGGCCTTTTAGGCTATAAGTGGAGTTTCAGTTAGACGTTACGGTATTAAGGTAGGCCCTACAGTGTTAAAGTAGAGTAGTTTCAGATAGACGTTACTGAATTAAGGTAGGCCCTACAGTCTTAAAGTAGAGTAGTTTTAGTTAGACGTTACGATATGACTATACAGGCTAATAATAGAGCAATATGAAACGTGTTGAGTTTAGAGACTGAAATATGACTTTATCACCAAAATTAACCTTCATCTGTCAATTACATTCTTCAAACAAACCAATCCCATTTGTCTACTTCAATCACCAATCTAACAAACCCCATTTGTCTAACCACCAATCAAACGAACCCCATTTGTCTCTAGACTGGTGATGTTGTGTGCTCAATGATAAAAACATCCCGGACGAAACTGATCTCGATGTTTGGTGCCATAGCTGCTGGGGCTGTAGTTGTCAATGGTGTGGTAAGATGGTGTCTATGACTAACTACATGGTGTATTTGTCCTGAAATTATAGTTCACTTTATTCAGAAAGTGATCTTATCTGTTTATATATTCATGCTCTCTTTAACCAGACTATCCAAGCAGACGGTCAAGATATTTTTAGAGTCCTCAATATTTCAAAGTGTAAGACAATTATAGCGTCGTGGGAAAACCCGGAGTTTGTTTTCCTTCAGAATTTTTTAAATATTGGAGAAGCGGATCTTGTTGTAGGGTAGGTATGTAACTAACAAGTGGATGGCGGAACTTGAAAAAGCAATCCCACATACTGCTCACACAATATTAGTAAGGTCCCATATATATATATATATATACTAGCCGTCCCGGCCAGGCCCTGCTCTGGCCTCTGTGAAAAACCTTTCTGTTAAAGACCATTACCTGTGCTTTTAGTAATCATCATATTCCCGGCATTGCCCACCCTAACCACAACCAACCAAAACCAAAACAACAAAACGCAAACATAACGCTAACACAGTTACAAAAGCAAACGAAAACAAAAACCTAACAACAAACCCAAACAAACCACAAACACCAATACAAACACAAAGAAAAAAACAAACGAAAAAGCAAACAAAAACAAACCAAATCCAAACGCAAAACCAACCACAAACACAAATACAAACACAAACACGAAGAAAAAAAACACAAACGAAAACGAAAAAGAAAGAGCAAAAACGAACCAAATCAAAACGCAAACGCAACCACTAACGCAAACCCAACCTAAAGACAAAGAAAACACTAACGCGAGCATAAACGCAAAGTGCTCACAGTCTAGCCCGGGGCGCCAAATCGCAACATGCTGGGGCGCCGGCGGAATCGCCTGTTTCAACTTATTAAACAACTATAGTACCCCAACTTATTCATAGTCTTTTGCACTCACTTAAAAGAACACGGGAGGCCCCGGGCCCCAAATAGCACCCTGTCTGGGCGCCAGAGGACACCCGGATTAGATTCACTTAAAGGCTATAATATAATAACCTTTCTTATCCATAGTCTAACGCAGGGGTCTCCAAACTTTTCAGTCCGAGGGCCGCATTAACTATCAAATTTCAGTTCGGGGGCCAGTTTCTTCCACGTATGTCTTTTATATTTCTGGGCAAAGTTCCTTAGCAATTACCGACAAACGATTTTTCCTTGGACAAAAGGATCTCCGCGGGCCGGATGAGAGGACTTCGCGGGCCGCATCCGGCCCGCGGGCCGTAGTTTGGAGACCCCTGGTCTAACGCACTGTTTAAAGCGAAATTATGCACCATAGTGCTCACAGGTTAGCCCAGGGCGCCAAATCGAACCCTGCTGGGGCGCCGGCGGACGTGCCTGTTTCAATTTTATGAACAATTACAATACTCCAAGCTTATCCGTAAACGGAAGGAAATAACATTTAGGACATGAAGGACCTTGCTTTCTAACTGTTATTGATTAAAAATAATCAGAAGAAAACAGTACGTTCAGTGTATGGAATAAATAAAATGCAGTATTAAAAATACCTATAACATTGCACTTAATCAATCCCGGCTAATTATATATTTTTTTTCCTAACACCAAAACAAATAATAAAAAGTAAATTCTTTCTCCCCTCGATTTAAATTTTTTTAAAGGGACGTTATGAGAACTAAAGGACAAAATGCAAATACATTTCAGACACAATTTTAGAAATTTTATAAACGTTGATACACTTTATTTTTAATGTTATGTAATGTTCATAATTGAAAATTATTATTCTAAGTATATAAAATGAACATTGTTTTTAAAGACTTTCAATATTAATTTTTTAGCTCATAAATTTACACCATGAGCACTTTAATAATCTAACACGTGAATCCATAAAGTTTGGGTTTTTTTTTCGTTTTTTCTTATATTCCTTTGTAATCCACGACAAACATTTTACAAACATACAGAATTGAACTTTATATATTATATATTATATATATATATATATATATATATATATATATATATATATATATATATATATATATATATATATATATATTATAAATAGTAAATTGACGATGTTTTATTATTCTTTAGTATCGATTCATAACAACTGTAAAACGGCCAGGACTACCCTGGCTCTGTGGAATCCATATCTGTAAAGTACCGTTACTTGTGTTTTTATTATGTAGCATATACCCAGCATTGCGAAATGTATTACTTTTCCAATAAAATATCTATATAAAACTGCGGACGCATAACCCTAAACCTAATTCTAACTGTTAACTTAACTCTAACAATAACCAACCACAACAAAAACTAAAAAGCAAGCACAAACGCAAACGTAAACGTAAATACAAACTTAAAGCAAACACAAACGCAAACAAAATAAGCAAAAACAAAATAAACATAAATATAAAATAAAAATATATAAAACCAAAACGCAAACAATAACGAAAACCAAATCGCAAACACAAACATAAACGCAAACACAAACAAAAACATAAAACCAAATCCAAAAATAAACGTAAACGTAAAAACAAACTAAAATGCAAACACTAACGCAATTATATACACAAACTCAAACGCAAACTAAGAGCAAACACAAGCCCAAATGCAAACCTAAACACAAACACAAACGTAAACGTAACGCAAACATAAACACAAACGAAAAAGTATTGGAATTTGTGTAAAGTATAGTACGTTTGTTGCAATTTTTTTAACATTATGTCAATCAAAATGATAAGTTTAAAAATAAAAGGACAGTTTAAATTGTATCAATATTGAGTTTTTTAATTATCAATTTTTATTTTTTTTCTTTAAGAGCATTACACTCTAGTCGATTTTTTTACTCTATGCATGTCCTACAAGGGTCCGTCCGCCACAGAAACACAGAGTCCATTTTAACTTTATATATTACACAAACACAAAGCCTTCAATTTTACTGTGTAGTCTATAGGCCTATTGTTTTCGCCTTAACCAAATAACACCTATCAGATGTGTTTTATAATCACAGTGCAGAGAGCATACATTCAGTACAGTGTGACCAGGCCCCGTGCTTGAAACAACTGATCGTGTACAAGTTAAACAGCCACGAAGACCACACAGCTTTCCTCTCTCGTCTAGCTGATGAAGAATTCTATGTCGCCCCCGTCACGGCCGATGACGAGGCTTACATTTTCTTGACTTCCGGCAGCACCGGCTATTCCAAGATGGTGCCGAGAACACACGGGTAAAATAAAAGAACTGATGTGCATGAGAAATAGGAAGAGATTCTTTAGAGGGCAAAAAATACTGAAAGTTGTATTGTTTATATAAATATTATTTTCAGTAATTTTTTTTTTTTAAATTCAGTCCATTTCAAAGAAGACAACGATCCTTCATTTTTTTAATCCCTGCCGCTTTAAGAAAATAAAATCCTGATTGGTTGAAACGGTTGCTGTGATACACTATAATAAATGCATACATTTTAAAGTTAAAAGGCCACAGGTCTTACACTGCTTTAATATAGGATGCTAAATTGCGTTAAAAATGATGGTAATCGCTACACTGTTACATTCTGCTAATTGGAAAACACCGGAATATTAACATCGACTAATTCTATTAACTAAGTAGGAATAATTTTCACAGTATATCTTATTTGACTTAGTAGGTACGTGGTATATATACATATACTTCTTTTTACTTGATAGAGAGTGCTTAGCAATCGCAGATTCCTTCAAGCAAGACATACATATTGTCCTCAACAACCGTATCATGGAGTGGATGGCTGGGTACCCCAGTCTATACCTGGGGTCTGGCGCTACGATCATAGTGCAAGAATACCTGGATAGTTCAACCACCATGGATGTGGCAGGTATTTGGAACATTGCCTGCGACGAAGGAGCAGATGCTGCCTTGCTTTTACCGGTAGAAATTATAGCCGTTAAGGAGGTAAACAATAACTCAAAATAATACAAAAGTAAACCCGAACAAAAAACACAAACTTAAATGCAAACACGAAAGCAAAGTGCTCACAGTCTAGCCAGGAGCGCCATAATCGCATCCTGCTGAGGCGCTTGCGGAACCGCCTGATTCAACTTATTAAACGACTATAATACCCAAACTTTGCACTCACTTAAACAAACGTAAGCGTATGGGCGAACACGAAAAGGCCCAGGGCGCCAAATAGCACTCGGGGTGCTAGAGAACGTTATGGATTTGATTTAGTGAAGGACTTTAGTAACCCTTCTTATCCATAGTCTATCCGTAGCCTATCGCACTTTATAAAATAAACATATGCGCCATAACGCACACGGAAAGACCCGGGGAGCCAAATAGCACCTGTCGGGGCGCCGGAGAACGCCCGAATTCGATTTAGTTAATGATTAAAGTAACCTTTCTTGTCCAAAGTTAATCGCACTGTTTAGATAGAACGTGTGCACCATAGCGCTCACAGGATAACCCAGGGCGCTAAATCAAACCCTGCCGGGATGCCTGTGGGCGTACCTGATTCGATTTAGTGAACGACTATGATACCCTCAGCTTGTCTGCAAACCGTAAGATAGAAGTAAACATGCAGGACATTTTAAAGTATCTTCTGAACTGTTATTGATTTAAAATAATAATTAGTAAACAGTATGTTCAGTCTATAAAATAAATAAACTTTCTCGAATAATCTTATATAACAGTAAGGTGGATAGCAACTCGGAATATAGACATCATTTTCATCAATTTTTAATTGCTCAAAGTTTTTTTAAAAAATAATAGAATCTCGTAGGAAAAAAAAAGAATTGCACCGCAAGTGAACTGCAAACAATATCTGTAAAATAGTGCAGAATATTGGTACTTTAAAAATTCATATTCGTTTTTTGCGAATTCGGAAATAGCGTAAATTACTACCAACTGTCATCGGAAATTACTCAAAGTTTGACAGAAAGTATATAATTGGGTCTTTAACTTACAGATGAAATTTCGTTTATATATCTTAAACAGTTCTCAAGTTATAGGCTATTGAAAAATCGTAACTAGAATAAGTTCACTACGTTTGACGAAAATCGCTGAAAAGTTGATTACGAACTACAAATTTGATATACCTATATATGAAATTTCATCAACCTAGCTGTAACGGTACTCAAGTTATCGTGTTTACAGACATACACACACAAACACACACGCGGACAGAATTGCAAAACCCAGTATTTCCACTCGATTACGCATAAAACGCCGAAATTTTGATATATCTGGAATTATATTTTTTGCCAAATTAAAATATGTCCCCTATACTCCGTATATGATGAATTACTGAGGTGTAAAATGGTGAAAACTGTCAAAATTTCTTGTGTCTTTTGTGCACGATTACAATACTTCCTCTATACTCTGTATACGAGAAAGTAATAAAAGGCAGTATTTAAAATTTCCGTTATGTGTATGTCTGTCTTGTGTGTTAGTGTATTTTGTGTGTATTGGCGTAAGTGCAGGTATTTAGCTGTGTAGTTTAAAACACTGTGTAATAAGTGATGAAAGTTTCAGTTCAACTATTGGTCCCTGCGGTGGTGACCACACAATCCCTCTGTTAGCCGAGGTCATTAAACTGGATGAACTCTACTTCATCTGCCCTGTGTGCCTTGTGCATGAATGAGAAAAGATGATGATGAGTTGTCCTTGTAGGAGTGTGGGTTGACACAACGCGTGTGTAAAGTGTATCAAGTGTCAAGGAATAGGGCTGGTACGTAGGTCGTCAACCAGTTCTATGGCTCATGCAGGTTTTATTGAGCCGTAGAACTTGTTGGTGACCTACTTACAATCCCTATTAAAGCCAGAATCTTAATTTCGTTTTTGTGATGGAAACTTAAAGAAGTTTACGTTAAATGAAACTTGTCGGTCATGTACAGATTAGGTTTTAGGTTTAAACTTAGATATAGATCAAGGTTGAGGTGAATATATTTTATTCTTGCAATATAATTTTTGCTCTCAGGCTTTTGATAACGGCGCAGTTACAAGGCGGATCAAAAGAATAATTACCGGAGGATATCCATTAAAAAGGGTAAGGAATGGACGGTTTAGCATCGGTCAGGTCCAATTTTTTTAGAAATTCAAGAGTTTCTTCCTTCTCGTAAATTACTTTTAGAAATAGTTTATTTGGTTTGATTTGAAGTCGTTTGCTATGAATATACGATTACATTTTCGCACATTATTTTCACACACACTACATTTATAATTTCACACACATACATTATATATATATATATATATATATATATATATATATATATATATATATATATATATATATATATATATATATTTACTCTCTATACATATATTTTCAAACAGTATGTTTTACACTTATTTTTTTAAAAAAAAAACGAATCTAGTGCGTGTATGATCTGTTGAACATCATCTGTGATGAGTACCATGTGAGTTACGGCACGACAGAGATTGGGTACACCATCATGGGTGTGGTCACAGGGGATATGAAGGTAAGAGAATTGAGCACCAGAACATTGGGGGCTTGAATGTGAGAGAATGTAAAATCAGAACATTGGGATTGTGGGCTTGTAGGTGAGAGAATGTAACATCAGAACATTGGGATTGTGGGCTTGTAGGTGAGAGAATGTAAAATCAGAACATTGGGATTGTGGGCTTGTAGGTGAGAGAATGTAAAATCAGAACATTGGGATTTTTGGCTTGTAGGTGAGAGAATGTAAAATCAGAACATTGGGATTTTTGGCTTGTAGGTGAGAGAATGTAACATCAGAACATTGGGATTGTGGGCTTGTAGGTGAGAGAATGTAACATCAGAACATTGGGATTGTGGGCTTGTAGGTGAGAGAATGTAACATCAGAACATTGGGATTGTGGGCTTGTAGGTGAGAGAATGTAACATCAGAACATTGGGATTGTGGGCTTGTAGGTGAGAGAATGTAACATCAGAACATTGGGATTGTGGGCTTGTAGGTGAGAGAATGTAACATCAGAACATTGGGATTGTGGGCTTGTAGGTGAGAGAATGTAACATCAGAACATTGGGATTGTGGGCTTGTAGGTGAGAGAATGTAACATCAGAACATTGGGATTGTGGGCTTGTAGGTGAGAGAATGTAACATCAGAACATTGGGATTGGGATCTTGACAATCGTTACCCAGCAAACTCTAGCAGTTGGGAAAAACGAAATCTAGATCATTATCGCACAACGTTTTTGTTTTTGTAGATACTGAAATGAGTATATTGCAGGCTGACAACAATGAGGGATTTAATGCTTACGCTTTTGATAGGTGTTCTCACCAGTGGGGACTGGGGGTGCGGTCCGTAAAGCTACACCATTTAGGACGTGACACCAAATAGAAACATTTACTGCAAAAAAATTGTTTTATTAAATTAACATATAAAAGAAGTAGAGGAAGACTTTAAAATGAAAATTTATTGGATGGAGAAGGGTGACACCCTGAATTTTGAAACAGTGTGACATTCGGCCTTTAAGCGACTCTGCTTGTTGTTTTAAGTGGACACGGTTAATATACTAGCTATTACAAAATCAAAAGCTAGATGGTATGTATAAATCCTGCTGATCAGTTCTGCCTGACACAACATCTCTTCTTTCGGTAACCGGGATGCAGTGAAAGCCTTCTACACAGGTGGTAATCTCTGCTTGTCACAACATCTTATATTTCTGTACCCAGGATACAGTGAAAGACTGCTATACAGGTTATAGTATCTGCCAGTGATAACACAGTATGTCCCTTCCCCAGGATACAGTGAAAGACTGCTGCACAGGTGATAATCTGTGCCAGTGATAACATCTCATATTTCTGTCTCCAGGATACAGTAAAAGACTGCTACACAGGTGACCGTCTTGTGGGCAGCACACAAATGAAGATAGTTGACGAGAAAACAAATATGGAGATCACGTCCAGAAACTGTCCTGGGAATTTGTATTTTAAAGGTGGGAAAAGAAGACCTCTAGAATATGTGCATTTTATGAAAGTAGGCCTCTACAATATGCTCATTTTATGAAAGTAGACCTGTAAAAAAATATGTGATTTTATGAAAGCAGGCCTCTTCATCTAGCTTTAACGATAGTTTGTATTACAATCACTTTATAACAATCTTTTTTAACTTGCTTCTTCTGTCTGCCGTCAGTCTGTCGTCATAGATAAAAACGGGCGAGCAAAATTTCGGGCACTTATAACTAACATATTCGTTTCAAAGTTGGCACGTGGTTCAAGACTTGAAGACAATACAATCTGACATCATATTTGACTTAATTGGAAACCTAATTAATTTTTTATGAATCAGTTAAAATTTTCTGAAATTAGCAGGCAGTCTTGTACTACTTTCCCCGCAAATTGTACGCGCATTATCATGTTCATTTGGTGCACAATAGTTTTTAGTCATGCAACTCTATTGTATTTAAAGTACTGAAAACAATTGCGTAAAAAATGTTTTAATAACAAGCTTTTATGTAATAATGCACTGAAAGGAGAAATTTTATGTTTTTCACAAATATATAATAATACAATACTATTTAAATTACTATAAAGAAAAGCGTGGGTCTTTCTTTCTTAACATTAGTAAAGGTATCCAATAGATAATATAGTGACCCACGCTTTTCTTTATAGTAATTTAAATAAAAGTGCATTATTATATATTTAAAGAAAATCATGTTAGTGCACAATTACATAAAAGCTTGTTATCAAAACGTTTTTATGCAATTTTTGTTAAATAAGTTTACATCTAGAATTACCTATTAAGAATTCTGCACAAGTACTTTTTTCTAGCATAAGGAGTAGACCTACAGATAAAGTATTGTAATCGCGCAAAACATCGACAAACTAAATCGAGATTTTGACAAATCTCTGTTTTGCAATCTTTTCTGTATGTTTTTATTTATGTTTTTATTTGTATGTGTATGAACACGGCAAATTGAGTTTCTTTCAGTTAGGTGGATGAAATTCCGTATACAAACATCACATCTTATACATAGGTTTCTTTAATTTTTTAGCGAATTCCGGTAACTGGAAGTGTTTTTTTTTAATTCTATATCAGTTTTCTTTTAAATGTTCAGCATTAATAATTGTCAATCATAATCATGTCAAGCTGTATATTCAAAGAAATTTTCGCCTTTATGTTTTTTTTTTTACGAAAAACCAACGGTTTTGTCACACGCTTATCTACCATTGTTAGCCCGATTCCTCTGGAAGTGCCATCCCCATCTTTATTGTTATATACGAATATACGAAAAGGTTCAGGGTAGCTAAGTAACGTTTAGTTAGTTGGTGTAGCCTATATACCCACTCGGTAGATAGATAAAGAAAACAGCACAGAGCAGCCTAAGGATTTTAAATGTATTTAAATTCATAATCAATCAATCCAAACTAATAAAAACGCGTCATTGATTATTTTAAAATCTCACCATTTTTCAAAAGCTGTTTCTGTAGAGTTGAAACACAATATAGATCTAATTTCTTACCGTTAGGGGGGACAATCCTGCGTCACTTCAAGGATTTGGATTCAAATACATGCGGTGCATTTAAAGAGGATGGATGGTTTGATTCAAGTGATGTGGGATATATTGAGTAGGTTGGATGCAATGTTATCTGCATGCAAATAAATCTAGTGGTGTAAATTAAAAGTGATATGTTTGTAAGTAGATCTTGTGATTTAACTATAATGATATATATTTGTAAGTATATCTAGTCGTGTAACTTTAAAGTGATATGTTTTTCATTAGTTAATAAGCGAGGTGAATCAGAAATGAAGTAAATTATATTTAGAAGCAGTAAATCATGCGCAGCATGTATGATTGTATAAGTGTCTGTGTGTGCAAGTGCGTATACTGTATGTGTGAATGTGTGTGTTTTATGCATCCTTCTTTATTTGTTTATATGTGTATGATATATATGTAAATGTATATGTATGATTATATGTAAATATTTATATATAATCTGTTTATATGTGTACGTGTACAAAAATAAGATGTGTTTACTTCTAAGAATCAGACGTAAACGTGTCACTTGCAATACAAAAACTCCTAACCTTTCTCCTCAGTGAGTCCGGGGGTGTGTACGTTATGGGGAGAACGTCTGATTTCATCACGGCTGGCTCTGCTGTAGTCCACCCCCAGTGGCTGGAGGAGTGGATCATAAAGTGTCCTGGTGTCGCCTCGGTCGTCGTTGTAGGTCTGTCCTACGTGTTTCATCTACTCGACTGTAAACTACATGTTGCTGATGTTGATATCACTATTGCCAATTTTAGTTCTTGTGCTACTAAATCCGATATTTAATCAATTCTAATTGAATACAAAATAAATAATTGCTAATATTGATATCACTATTAGCAATATAGTTTTTCTTTCAACTATTAGATCCGCTGTTGTTGTTTCTCATATCACGGCAACCGAAGAGCCATTATATTCATTTAGTAAAGATAAAATTTTGTAATTAAAAATATACAAAGTATGTATTAACGTCCCAGATTAGCATGAAACCCACTTTCAATTAAAGTATATACTAATACTTGCAGGAATTCCCCATCCAGTCAGATTCCAGGAACTGTGTGTTTGTGTTGTGAGGGAAAAACATTCAAACTTGACTGAACAGGATCTAAACGAGTTTTGTAACCAGATGTTTATAGACACCCGCATTTCCCCAGAAGAAGTTCCGGAAAAATTCTTTATCGTAGATTCTTTCCCGAAAACCTTCACGGGCAAAGTCCGGAGGAAAATGGTGGAAAAACTGGCCACTGAACATTTCCAACACTGATTGGCTACACACAGCCTTCGAGTCTATGTGTTATGGTTAATAGATTTTTAACTCAATTTTCTATCTACATTTTTTTCAAACGTCACTTGGTAACAATGATATCACTGCTTGATAGTGTTGTTCTTAGATGTCATAAGATCAATTATTGTAAAAAAAAAAAATTCTTTTTGAGTTTCGTTTAAACATGGCCAAACCTGAAGATGTCTAAAGATAAAAATGTACAATTTGAATTACGACACAGTTGCTGATTTTTAATATATAAGTTTAAGGCAAATACCGAATGTTGAAGCATGAAAGTTTTAACGATTGTGTTAAAATATACTAGCATCGAAATATAAGCGTACATATATATATTTTTTATGACACAAAGTTAAAGATAGGTGGATGAAATTTCATATGTCAGTATTATATCAAATGTGTACTTCTGTATCAACTTTTCAGCGATTTTTGAAAACCGGAAAAAGAACTTATTCTACTTTTGGTTTTTTTTTTAAAAGCGTATAACGTGAGTGCTGTTTCAAATTGATATTCATATTTAAGTAAAAGATCTAATTCTCTGTCAAATTTTCAGTTTTTTCCGTTGAAAGTAACGCTACTTCCAATTTCTTAAAAAGGCATATTACTTTATAAATTACTAATATTCCTCACTATTATACACATATTGTTTGCCGTTTACTTGGTGAGCAATGCTTTTTTCTTCTA
>NW_026731706.1:325000-347500 GCF_028476545.2 Physella acuta | reverse complement strand
TAGTGTGGTCAGCACTATGCCCAGCCGCCTTTACTTTCCCTAACGTGAGTTAGGTACCCATCAGAGTTGGGTGGACTCAGGGACGGTTTACTGTCTTGAACCCGGATTCGAACTCGAGGCTTACGGGTTAGCAGTCCAGCTCTCTACCGCTAGACCACTCCGTCCCTATAACAGCAGTATATCCCCACTATTATAACAGCAGTATATCCCCACTATTAAAACAGCAGTATATCCCCACTATCATACCAACTGATAACTTTCCTCCCCAGTACACTTCATGGATCACATGGATGGACGCCGGGTTGAAATCCAAAATTTACAAATCTGCCAGTGGTTCGTTTAATATTTCACAGCAAGAATTTCCAGAGTTCACAACCACCCAGGTATGTTTTGTGTACGATTGTATTTGATTTAAAAGCGACGATTTTTGATTAATAATTTAACAATTACTTTTCTGATTTTTAATTAAAGAATTAAACCAATAACTTACCAAAAACCCACATGTAACAACCCACCTGTAACAACCCACCTGTAACAACCCACCTGTAACAACCCACCTGTAACAACCCACCTGTAACAACCCAACCACCTGTAACAACCCACCTGTAACAACCCACCTGTTTACCCTCCCCAGTATTCCCGGCTCTACCGTCTGACCCAGCTCTCCGCCTACGCCTATTACATCAAGTCACAGGTCAATGACCCCAGCTACGGCGCTGCTGCCTGCCAAGACATCCAAAACATAACATCCAATCTACAGATGACATCATCCTGCCTGAAACAACTGGTTCAACCTGACGTCACGAACGACGCCATCTACAACTTTGTCACACAGCACGTCACCACGCCAGAAATCCCCATCCAGAACCAGCGGCCCGCCGTCAAAAGGGCGTTCACTGCCACTGTCCTAACTTTGATGAAGGACACCATGAGTTCTGGTTCTTTCTCTTGATGATAACATGTTGCGCAGTTCACATTTGGTTGAGTTAAACATTTAATATCCTTGAAGCCTACGCATGTTGACCAATATAGAACTAAAAATATTTTTGCTCATAATTAATTAAGTATATTTCCATTTGTATAAAAAGAATGCGGATCATACCATGTGTTGTTAACCATGCAGTATTTTTAAAACTTTCGAATGCAATTATGCAACTACCTCTCAAAGATTATTATCAAAAGTTCATTAACATTGCATTTAATTAATGTATTGATATATCCTGCATTACTTTAAAAGTGTTGTTCAATATTATTATATACATTGAAGTTTACAAATCTGCTAGTGCCATTTTCTGGCAGATTTGTGTGTTGTAGATATTTATTATTGTATTGATAAACCTTTCAATATTGGCTGTATAAAAATATATTACATGTATTTGTTTTAAATAATTGTTGTTACAATAATGAGTCATTAAAATTTTTAAGTATATGGGGTTTTTTGTGATTATCTGGTTAACTTTGGAAAGATCTACCGAGAAATATCGTTTTTATTTATTTAAATCAGAAAGACCCTTTGTAATACAAATAACGACTAGACTGTAAGCATTTAAAAAAGAGCGATCATTACACTTCAAACTTCAGACAAATTTTCACATTTTTTTAAAATAGAAGTCATTATAGGCATACTTGAGATACAGAAGATCACAATTTATAAAACCGAGCAAGCGGTCATTATAATTAAAATATTCACAGTCACGAATCATAAAACTTAGATGTCATTACTTTGAAGGTTAAATTTCATACAAATAAATTCGACAGTGAATGAAACTTTACAAGCAAGGCTGCATATTAAACTTCTAATTAAGTGGAGAGGCAGAGGGTTCAAAAAATGCTTTTTTTTTTGGGGGGGGGGGGGAGTAATCAAAAGATGACTTGTAACAATAAAATGAAACATTAATTGCAAATGAAGTGGAAGATGCTATTTGAAGCCTCGTTAATTTTTATATTTAATTGTATGCAGCAGTTTGTTGAAAGAGTTGATGGGGGGGGGGGGGGGGGGAACGGTCGGGTGGGGGGGGGGGGAGGGAGGGAACATACCGAATTAATCCAACAGTCGTTAATCCTGTTGATGTTTATGATACTGAATGGTTGAATCCCACTCGACGTGTATTCTCAAGCCGCTTTTCCCTTTTGTCTTTTAACCACAGGATAAAAACTGGCAGCCAGGGTGATAAAACACAGTCCAAATTAATCCATCGCTAATCACCTGTCATTCACTTCACACGGCTATCGGCTTCAACTGCCTGGCAGTTGTTTTTTTCTGCTAATTTGTCGTTTTTTTTAATCTTTTAACAGGGGTATTAGCAGATTATGCCGCATAGACATTGACAAATTTACCTGTTGCTTTCGTTAGCGGATAAATTAGTGCCACAGCAGCGCTGGAGATGATTTTAACGAACATGGTTAATTGTGTGGGTAAGGGGGTCATCCATTTGTGACGTGCACACAGAGCGACTTTCGTGGACGCGTACGGACTGGGTGGGGGGGGGTGGTCATTGTGGACGTCCACGTGTTAAATTTATTAAAAGAAACTGCACATAAAATGTAGGTTATACATTATGAAGATCTATATGTACTAGTAATTTTGCTGCATGTTTTGAGTGGTCTACTAAATTTTTGTGGTCGTCGACATTCGGGGGGGGGGGGTGTTTGTCGAAAGTGGACGCGAGTGGACGGGGGGAAGGGGGGTCTAAAATTCCAAATGTTTGTGGCCGTCATAAAAGGATGAACCCTAAGTAAGATGGAGGGGTGACACCAAGGCAAACATTTTTTTTTACATAGAAAACAATATTTCTTACATAGGCAACACTTTGTGCTTGAAAGTGAACATATTGACGCTCTTCGATTAAATAGGGTATTGCGACACCAATTGAAAATTGTTCACATATTACAGGGAAACTTTATTTTAGTTAAAGACATCACCCAGCGGAAATTGGTTTTACACCGTATTGTCAGATATCAATCGATATTTCGGTAACAGTTAACGATCGCTTTAAAGTTACACATTCAGAGTTTCTTTCAGACTTTTTTCTCCTGGGAGTGGGGGGGGGAGCACTTGAAACTTTGGGGAGGGGGGAACTAAATGGTAAAACTATATTTTCAAATAATTATATTTCGATCAAGGGGGAGGGGGTAGTTTACAGGCAGAATCACATCATTTACCGTACATTTCAGTAGTGCAGAGACGATTCGGTATAGTTTTCAAGCGAAGGTTTTTTAAATAGCAACTCTACTGTATGCCAGTAAATCTCAATGGGTGGTTGCATCCTATACACAACTCTCGTCATCTTTTAAATCAAATAATTTTGGGAGGTCAGCGTGATCGTATTGGTTAAGCTCGTGCTGCTGAACGAAAAATTTCAAAAATTCACGTGTTCAAACCTCCCGGCAGACGAGGCTCGATAGCTGGGGATAGCCGCCATTCTAGAAAAGACAACTCCAAAATCAAACAACTGCTGCAGTGCAGTTTTTTTTTTTTTTTTGTAAATAGGCTATGGAAGAAAATCTAAAAAGAAAAGTAGGCTGAAATCGGAGTCAACGGCGTGTATGTCGCAAAACATATTGGCACGTAATAATTAATTGTGTTGGAGGGAATCCCTTGCAAAATTATAATTAAGAACAAAGAAGAAGAAAAATAATTTTTTGTTAAACACGTTTATGCTTTTTTTAAATTGAAATATTTTATTTTTATTTTTTTGTTCCCTTGTTAACATTAGTGAATTTCAGGTTGGCAAAGATAAAACAGAGAATGTATTCTGTGATCCCCTCTCATATCATCACGTGAACCCCATAACATTGTATCACGTTACGTTGATGGTTTAGAGTCAATATAGGCGAAAACACGTCACTTTATAATTACAAATATATATATATATATATATATATATATATATATATATATATATATATATATATATATATATGTATATATATTATATATATATATATATATATATATATATATATATATATATATATATATATATATATATATATATATATATATATATATATATACGAGCCGACCCGCTGCGCATCATAAGCCGCTAGTTAGTTTTTTTTTCTACTTCTCAGTAATTTATAATTTGTGAATTAGACTGTACCAATGCTGCCATTGAAAATATTTGCTTAAAAACACTAACCCCCCCCCCCCCCCCCACGTGAAAGCAGCCTCCTCTTAGTTACCTCCTCTAAGTTTAAAATAGTTTCAAACTAAATTATCTGCCCCTAATAGCCGTCACGAAACCCGTCTCTATGATTGTAAAATGTAAACAGAGTGAACACCGCTCACCAGATCATGTGGGGGTGGGGTGGGGGTGGAAGTGATAGTGATAGAGAGAAAGAGAGGGGACTGCAAGGAGGCGCTTGCAGCTTGTATATATATATATATATATATATATATATATATATATATATATATATATATATATAATATATTTAATATACATGTACTTATATATCTATAAATATATTTGTATATAGGGCTACATGCATAAAAGCAGTTTTTGAGACGATAATCCCCCCCCCCTCTCACCACGACAAATGACTGACTCCGCGACAAAGCGGGACTTAACGTTTTAATTCACTACCGTGTTGATTACAACAATGAAATAATTTATGCAAACGTTAGATGAGAGCAGTATCTGTTGGATCTTTAAGATCATATATTTTTGATCTGACATGTTGATGGGAGAGACAAACTTTGAAGCCTTCACAAATACAATTTTGTTGTTTGCACTATTGACTCAACTTCCTAGTCGGCTAAAATAATGTAGGCTCATATTTATAATAAATAAATATATACTGCCTATATATATATATATATATATATATATATATATATATATATATATATATATATATATATATATATATATATATATATATATATATATATATACGCAATCACAAACGCAAAGACGAATACAAAAACAAGAGAAAGCACATACTTAACCAAACGTAAACTCTATCAAAATCGCAAACACAACTCAAACACAAAAGAAAATGAAAACACAAACGCAACACGCAAACGTAAAAACAAAACACAAACGGAAAAAAAAGAAAACAAACGCAAACAATTGCAAACTCAAACAAAACGCAAATAAAACGCAAAACACAAACGCAAACACAAATATAAAAGAAAACACAAACGTAAAGAAACGCAAACTCAAACAAAAACCAAACACAAATTTAAACGCTTAATCAAATGGCTTTATGAAACAATCGAACGTGCATACAAATGCTCTCACCAGAAGCGTACGCAGGGGGGGAGCAGGGGGAGCGGCTGCTCCCCCTCTGGCCATTTTCAGCAAAATGGCGCCTTTTTGGAAACTTTTTAAACTCAAAGATTTAAACAATGATATTTGTTAAAAAAATATTTTTGGTCGGCACATCTATGTAAATCACAAGATTTCTTTCCATGCAGCAAGAAAGCATTATTGTACAAGTCTAGTAGTGTCTATGTTTACAACACGTATTAACAGCTGCATCAGTTTGTCATTCTAAAAATAATCATTACGATGCATTGCAATGTTTAAAAAACCTCTACGGTAGTATCACTTGACAAGAGGGGTGTTAAGTTTAAGGCAACTGTATAATGTATTTGCTTACGAATAATTAGAAAATGTTATACATAAAACTTCACACATAATTACTTTATATAT
Source organism: Physella acuta (assembly GCF_028476545.2). Classification (NCBI taxonomy): domain Eukaryota; kingdom Metazoa; phylum Mollusca; class Gastropoda; family Physidae; genus Physella; species Physella acuta. The sequence continues at coordinate 341,837 of NW_026731706.1, read as the reverse complement.
ACAGTTTGAATCGTGTGATTAATTTTTAAAATATTACAACACAGAAACAATACAACTGATATGGCACCTCTATTTAAATTTACTTAAGCGCAAACTGCTTAGTGGTGGGGAAATTTTGACAAGGTCAACAACGTCATCACGATGAAGTAGTAGTATTCTTACAGTTTGGGCGATAGTGATTACGATTACAAATTATATGAAACAGATACAACCCCCCTCCCCAATGGACCCCTCTGTAAAAAAATATTGTCATAATACGACTGTTGCTTATTTAAATCTATTTCTGTAATATATATTTGTGTAATATATATGTATGTTTAGAACAGTCATCTAAAAACTGACGCTATGTTCACTCTGAGTTGGTTATCTTCCCCCCCCCCCACCTCACTACCACAATTGTGTAGAGCGACATTAATGTAACACCTAGGTATACACTGGGTTGGATAATTGACCTAAAGTGAACGGACAGTGGTGAAGGAAGTTGAACCCGCCTCCCCCCCCCCCCCCCAACCCACCCCGAACTGATCTGTTAAGTACATGTAGAAAAACGCGTAATGATGTACCAAAGTACCATGCCGCCAGAAAATTAGCTTTTTAAACGTAAAACTCTGTGAATATGGTTTTTGCGATTACCAGTAAAAAGGTGTGTGAGCAATACAGTGATCTAACCCATACCTATCACTATGTTAAAAATGATCTATAAAGAACACAAAGAAGCAGTATATAATTAAAATATATGATCTGAACTAAAAGACCAATAGTTTGTTACATGTATGCTGTTACCCTAAATGTTTTTCTATTATATCGAAAAGCGTGGTTTTATACCAACTCTGATTTTAAAAACTTTTATTATGCTGTAATATTTTAGCATTTATGATGACGATATATTAAATTCTGATTATAGACAAAAACATTTTGTAAACACGAATAGTGTTAAACAATTTCATTATATTCTAAAGTAATTTTTTTTTACATTTATAATTAAATGTGTAGATATATACATATTTATATTAAGAGAGTGATCATTTCCCCTATTTCACTTGTCTGAAATAATTTCCCAGGAATTATTATGTAAGAAATTTTTTACAAGAATTACAAAACAGATTGTGTTACGTTCATGGTTTTTGGTTGTAGTGTGTGTATATATATATTTTTTTGTTTAGATTGATACAATTTTTGTTTTGTCGGCCTACATTATGTGTTTTTACTTTCTCGTATATACGAAGTAGGCCTATAGAGAAAAGTCTTGTAATCGTGCAAAAAAAAAATCGAGATTTTTACAAATCTCGACGTTTTACACCTCACTGATACGGAAAAACATAATTTTGCAATCTTGTCCGTATGTCTGTGTGTCTGTGTGTGTGTGTGTCTGTGTGTGTAAACAAGATTACTTGAGTACCGTTACAGCTAGGTTGATGAAATTTCATATATAAGTATTATATCAAAATCGTAGATCCGTATCAACTTTTGAGTGATTTCCGATAACCGGAAGTGGTACTTTTTCTACTTTGAATTTTTCAAAAGCCTATAACTTGAGTACTAATTCAGATAGATAAATGAAATTTCACATGTAAGTAAAAGATCTAATTCTCTACCGGAAGTACTAATTTACGCTATTTTTTATTTCTCAAAAACGCATGTAAATTTATAAAGTACTAATAATATTGCGCACTATTACGCACATTTGGTTTTGGTGCTCGCTTGGTGCGCAATTTTTTTTTTCTACTAGATTTTATTCTATTTTTAAAAGTTTAAGTAAACAAAAACCATGTCTATATTCCGAGTTGACATCCCACGTAGTATTATATTAGAATATTCGAGAGAGTTTAGGGGAGATCACTCCCGGTTTATTTCTTCAGACTGCTACTTTCAATTTATTTTACATCATAGCGAAGTAATGACATACATCTAGTATATATATATATATATATATATATATATATATATATATATATATATATATATATATATATATATATATATATATCACGTATATAGAACGTGTTAAAAATTCGGCGCCTTTTTTTGCTCTTTTCGCTCCCCCTACTACGAAAACCTGGATACGCCTCTGGCTCTCACACACCGCCGAACAACACGTTTTCCTGGGCGTCCAGCACAGTGACATCCTTTCCCACATTCGTTTTCTCCGAAAAAAATAGATCTCTCTCTCTCTTTATGTGTGTGTGTGTGTGTGTTTGTGTGTGTGTTTTGATGTGTGTATGTGTGGCTGTGTTTCTGTAAACACGATAACTTGATGAAATTGTATATATTAGTATAATATCAAATGTGTAGTTTTGTATCAACTTGTCAGCGATTGCCGGTAATCAGAAGTGAAACATTCTACTTTTGGTTTTTTTAAAAGCCTATAACTTGGGTGATGTTTCTAGATAAATGAAATTAATTTCACATATACGTAAAAGATCTAATTCTCTGCTTTCTGTCCGTCAAAGTTTGTGTAATTTCCGTTGACCGGAAGTAGTTATTTCCTATTACTCAACGGACAAAATTGCAAACGCTGTTTTTCCGACTCGGGGAGGTGTAAAACGTCGAGATTTGTGAAAATCTCTATTTCGATTTTTTGCACGATTACAATACTTCCTCTTACACTTCGTATACGAGAAAGTGAAAGTTAATTTATATGACTTACTGTAACTCAATGTAAATTCCACTTTTACAAAAAGTCATCTTCTGAAAAGTGGTAATGGAATACTGTATTCACATCTAAATATAATGATACCACAACAGGGTATCAACTTCCGTGATGTAAGATCATACTCAGGAAACAACTCAATGTACAACTACTCACAATAATTGTCTCACCAGCCCAAGGATTTGCATAATATCGTGTACTTATATAAAATGAGTCAGCAGATCGCTTTGTGCTCACATGTTCTTTGGTCACATTTGGCTGTTTCTGTTAGAGTGGTTACTGTTAGTGTGGTGCTTACCTGGGTTTGTTTTTGTTAGTGTGGTGCTCACCTAATTTTTGTAAGTGTGGTGCTTACCTGTTGTTTTTTTTTGTATGTGTGGTGCTTACTTTTTTTTTCTTAGTGTTGTGCTCACCTGGTGCTTACCTTTTTTACTTTCTCGTATATACGAAGTATAGAGAAAGTCTTGTAATCGTGCAAAAAAAAAAAAAATCGAGATTTTTACAAATCTCGACGTTTTACACCTCACTGATACGGAAAAACATAATTTTGCAATCTTGTCCGTATGTCTGTGTGTCTGTCTGTCTGTCTGTCCGTGTGTAAACACGATAACTTGAGTACCGTTACAGCTAGGTTGATGAAATTTCATATATAAGTATTTTATCAAAATCGTAGATCCGTATCAACTTTTGAGCGATTTCCAATAACCGGAAGTGGTACTTTTCCTACTTTGAATTTTTCAAAAGCCTATAACTTGAGTACTATTTCAGATAGATAAATGAAATTTCACATGTAAGTAAAAGATCTAATTCTCTACCTTCTGTTAAATTTTGAGTAATTTCCGTTGACCGGAAGTAGTAATATACGCTACTTCCGATTTCTCAAAAAACTAATGTAAATTTTTAAAGTACTAATAATATTGCGCACTATTATGCACTTTTTATTTGGCGTTCACTTGGTGTGCACTTCTTTTGTCTACGAGATTTTATTCTATTTTTAAAACTTTAAGTATTTAAAATTGATTAAAAATCATGTCTATAGCCCCAGTTACCATCCCCTGTTGTTTTATCTATAATAATAGTTTCGCTGTCTGTCTATCTATCTATCTATCTATCTGTCTGACAAGAACGCTCTAGAGAAAAGACAAGCAATTTAAAAACATGCATAGTAATTCGAAAAACGAAGTATGACGTCGACACATTTAGCGCACAGAGTAGAAAATAATCTCACAGTAATATAATGACGTCATTGATTCTGGCGTAAATATTGAATAAAGAGGAAATGTTGTCTAATCTAAGTGGTTTGCGTGAAGAGTTTCTTGCATACAATTCTTCGGGTAGGGGCGAAGCCCCACCCCCAGCGTAAGAACGTCTGAGCCCCTCCCCCTCCCCAACTCAAAAGAAATTTCCTCATCGATACTCTATAATAAAATTACCGCCTAATTAATGTGTCTAATCTAAAAAGTGGTTTTCTTGCAATGGGACGGTAGGTAGACATGATTTTTTTTTGGGGGGGGGGGGTGGTGGAGGGGTTGGGGGGGGGAGTGTGTGTGGGGGGGTGGTGTGTGTGGGTGGGGGGGGGGGGGTGTGTGGGGGGGTGGGTTGGTTTCAGTGTTTCTTTCAGACTTTTTCCTCCCCGGAGAGGGGTGGGGGTACTTGAAATTTTCGGGGGCGGGGTAGAATTTTCTGGGAGGGGGCGGACACTGGAAAAAGTATATAATTATATTTCGTTGAATGGGACGGTAGACATGTTTTTTTGGGGGTGGGGGGTGGTGGAGGGGTGGGGGTGGGGGGTGGTGTGTGGGGGGTGGGGTGGGGGGGTGTGGGGGGTGGGTGGGTTGGTTTCAGTGTTTCTTTCAGACTTTTTCCTCCCCGGAGAGGGGTGGGGGTACTTGAAATTTTTGGGGGCGGGGATAGAATTTTCTGGGAGGGGGCGGACACTGGAAAAAGTATATAATTATATTTCGTTGAATGGGACGGTAGACATGTTTTTTTTTGGGGGGGGGGGGTGGGGGGTGGGGGGCGGTGTGTGGAGGGGGTGGTGTGTGGGGGTGAGGGGTGGGGGGGGGGGTGGGGGTGGGGGTGGTGTGTGGGGGTGGGGGTGGTGTGTGGGGGGTGGGTTGGTTTTAGTTTAGAGAAAAGGGACAGCACTATCAGCCTAGCGCCCGTTGTACCCTTCCTCAACGGGCCATTTTTCTCGTATAAGAATATTCGAGAAAGTTAAGGGGCGATCACTCCCGGTTTATTACATTACAGTATACAGAGCATAGAGAAAGTATTGTAATCGTTAACAAAATCGTGCATTTTTCTGTGTGCGCAAATTCCTGCTTGCGCTTTTTTCTGTGTGCGCTTTTTTTTCGTTTGCGTTTTTTTTCTGTTTGCGCTTTTTTTCCATTGCGTATCATTCTGGTCATTCAAAATTATTATATAAAATTTGTAGTTCTATGTCAACTTTTTAGCTATTTCCAATAACCGGAAGTGGGACCTATTCTACTTTTCGTTTTTTCAAAAGCCTATAACTTAAGTACTGTTGTAGATAGAAATTTCGAGAAAGTTTAAGGGAGATAACTCACTGTTTTTTTTTTGTTAGTGTTGTGCTTACCTGTTTTTTGTTTTTGTTTCGTTAGTGTTGTGTTTACCTGTTTTTTGTTTTCTATTGTTAGTGTGGTGCTTATCTTTCTACAATTGTAATGTATCTAACGATTTTAAAGTATTTTTTCTGGACTTACTTGTGAATAAATCAGTTCGCTTGATCTAGGTGTGTTTAGAGTTTAGAGCAATGATTTTCAACGAAGGGTCCAGACCCTACGGTGTGCCGGGGAGGGGGGAGTGATTGGCCATGTATGTACTGGTGGTTTCCAAGCGGAAAATACATATTTTATTTTCAGTCAAGAGAAATGCCAGGCGATATCCCTAGAGATGTGTTGATGAATAGGTTTCAGTACCTGGCTGATGAAGACCCTAACAGAGATGGATATGTTTTTGTCAGCCCGACCATGAAGCGAATTCCTTTATCGAGATACAATCTCTGGGACTTGTGTGGAAGATACGCCTCAAGGCTTCGGCGTTATGGTATTAAGGTACACGCTTATAGTGGTAGCAATTAGATGTTCATGTGGTAAGGTACACGCTAATGGTTGTATCAATAACTAAGGTACAGGCTAATAGTGGTATCAATTATAATTTACGGCATTAAGGTAGGCCTTTCAGGCTATAAGTGGAGTATCAGTTAGACCCTACGGTATTAAGGTACGCCCTACAGTGTTAAAGTAGAGTAGTTTAAGTTAGACGTTATGGTATTAAGGTAGGCTCTACAGTCTTAAAGTAGAGGCTAATAATAGAGCGATATGAAACGTGTTGAGTTTAGAGACTGAAATATGACTTCATCACCAAAATTACCCTTCATCTGTCAATTGCATTCTTCAACCAAACCAATCCTATTTGTCCACTTCAATCACCAATCTAACCAACCTCATTTGTCTAACCACCAACCAACCCTATTTGTCCCTAGACTGGTGATGTTGTGTGCTCTATGATAAAAACATCCCGGACGAAACTGATCTCGATGTTTGGTGCCATAGCTGCTGGGGCTGTAGTTGTCAATGGCGTGGTAAGATGGCGTCTATGACTAACTACATGGTGTATTTGTCCTGAAATTATAGTTCACTTTATTCAGAAAGTGAACCTATCTGTATATATATTCATGCTCTCTTTAACCAGACTATACAAGCGGACGGTCAAGATATTTTTCGAGTCCTCAATATTTCAAAGTGTAAGACAATTATAGCGTCGTGGGAAAACCCGGAGTTTGTTTTTCTTCAGAAGTTTTTAAAGATTGGAGAAGCGGATCTTGTTGTAGGGTAGGTATGTAACTAACAAGTGGATGGCAATCCCACATACTGCTCACACAATATTAGTAAGGTCCATTATATATATATATATATATATATATATATATATATATATATATATATATATATCCTATTTGTTATATATATATATATATATATATATATATATATATATATATATATATATATATATATATATATATATATATATACTAGCCGTCCCGGCCAGGCCCTGCTCTGGCCTCTGTGAAAAACCTTTCTGTTAAAGACCATTACCTGTGTTTTTAGTAATCATCATATTGCCCACCCTAACCACAACCAAGCAAAACCAAAACAACAAAACGCAAACATAACGCTAACACAATTACAAAAGCAAACGAAAACAAAAACCTAACAACAAATCCAAACAAAACCACAAACACAAATACAAACACAAAGAAAAAAACAAACGAAAAAGCAAACAAAAACAAACCAAATACAAACGCAAAACCAACCACAAACACAAATACTAACACAAACCCAAAAACGAAAAAGAAAGAACAAAAACGAACCAAATCAAAACGCAAACGCAACCACTAACGCAAACCCAACCTAAACACAAAGAAAACACTAACGCGAACATAAACGCAAAGTGCTCACAGTCTAGCCCGAATCGCACCATGCTGGGGCGCCGGCGGAATCGCCTGTTTCAACTTAATAAACGACTATAGTACCCCAACTTATTCATAGTCTTTTGCACTCACTTAAACGAACGTAGGCGCCAAACCGAACACGGGAGGCCCCGGGCCCCAAATAGCACCCTGTCTGAGCGCCAGAGGACGCCCGGAATAGATTCACTTAAAGGCTATAATAACCTTTCTTATCCATAGTCTAACGCACTGTTTAACGCGAAATTATGCACCATAGTGCTCACAGGTTAGCCCAATGCGCCAAATCGAACCCTGCTGGGGCGCCGGCGGACGTGCCTGTTTCAATTTAGTGAACAATTATAATACTCCAAACTTATCCGTAAACGGAAAGAAATAACATTTAGGACATGAAGGACCTGGCTTTCTAACTGTTATTGATTAAAAATAATCAGAAGAAAACAGTACGTTCAGTGTATGGAATAAATAAAATGCAGTATTAAAAATACCTATAACATTGCACTTAATCAATCCCCGCTAATTATATAATTTTTTTCCTAACACCAAAAACAAATAATAAAAGTAAATTCTTTCTCCCCTCGATTAAAATTTTTTTTAAAGGGAAGTAACTGTGTTTTCCAAATCAAGGGACGTTATGAGAACTAAAGGACAAAATGTAAATACATTTCAGACACAATTTTATAAATTTTATAAACGTTGATACATTTTATTTTTAATGTTATGTAATGTTCATAATTGAAAATTATTATTCTAAGTATATAAAATGAACATTGTTTTTAAAGACTTTCAATATTAATTTTTTAGCTCATAAATTTAGACCATGAGCACTTTAATAATCTAACAATCTAACACGTGAATCCATAAAGTTTTTTCTTATATTCCTTTGTAATCCACGACAAACATTTTTACAAACATACAGAATTGAACTTTATATTATATATATATATATATATATATATATATATATATATATATATATATATATATATATATATATATATATATATATATAACCAAATCCAAAAATAAACGCAAACATATTAGCGAACGTAAACGTAAAAACAAACAAAAATGCAAACACTAACGCAATTACATAAACAAACTCAAACGAAAACTAAGAGCAAACCTAAGCCCAAATACAAACCCAAATACAAACACAAACGTAAACGTAACGCAAACATAAACACAAACGAAAAAGTAAACAAACGCGAACGCAAACAAAAACACAAACGCAAAGGAAAACCTAGCGCAAACATAAACGAAGACGTAAACATCATCATTAACATTAACACAAAAGCAAACACAAATAAGCAAACTGAAACGCAAACACAAACGCAAACATCAAAACAAACTTTTTAAAAAAGCGTTATTTTTTTAAATTATTTTTTTTAAATAACTTATATATTTTTTTAAAAAAAGGGATGTAATGTGTACATTTTTTTTTCAAATTAAATTGGAATTTGTGTAAAGTATAGTACATTTGTTGCAATTTTTTTCACATATTTCAATCAAAATGATAAGTTTAAAAATAAAAGGACAGTTTAAAATGTATCAATATTGAGGTTTTTAATTATCAAGTTTTATTTTTTTTTCTTTAAGAGCATTACACTGTAGCGATAAAGTCGATTTTTTTACTCTATGCATGTCCTCCAATTACAGTGCAGAGAGCATACATCCAGTACAGTGTGACCAGGCCCCGTGGTTGAAACAGCTGATCGTGTACGAGTTAAACAGCCACGAAGACCACACAGCTTTCCTCTCTCGTCTAGCTGATGAAGAATTCTATGTCGCCCCCGTCACGGCCGATGACGAGGCTTACATTTTCTTGACTTCCGGCAGCACCGGCTATTCTAAGATGGTGCCGAGAACAAACAGGTAAAACAAAAGAACTGATGTGCATGAGAAATAGGTAGAGATTCTTTAGAGGGCCAAAAACTACTGAAAGTTGTATTGTTTATATAAATATTATTTCCAGTAATTTTTTTTTTTAAATTCAGTCCATTTCAAAGAAGACAATGATCCTTCATTTTTTTTAAAACCCTGCCGCTTTAAGAAAATAAAATCCTGATTGGTTGAAACGGTTGCTGTGGTACACTATAATAAATGCATACATCTTAAAGTTAAAAGGCCACAGGTCTTACACTGCTTTAATATAGGATGCTAAATTACGTTAAAAATGATGGTAATCTCTACACTGTTACATTCTGCTAATTGGAAAACACCGGAATATTAACATCGACTAATTCTATCAACTAAGTAGGAATAATTTTCACAGTATATCTTATTTGACTTAGTAGGTACGTGGTATATATACATATACTTCTTTTTACTTGATAGAGAGTGCTTAGCAATCGCAGATTCCTTCAAGCAAGACATCCACATTGTCCTCAACAACCGTATCATGGAGTGGATGGCTGGATTCCCCACTTTATACCTGGGGTCTGGGGCTACGATCATAGTGCAAGAATACCTGGATAGTTCAACCACCATGGATGTGGCAGGTATTTGGAACATTGCCTGCGACGAAGGAGCAGATGCTGCCCTGCTTTTACCGGTAGAAATTATAGCCGTTAAGGAGGTAAACAATAACTCAAAATAATACAAAAGTAAACCCGAACAAAAAACACAAACTTAAATGCAAACACGAAAGCAAAGTGCTCACAGTCTAGCCCGGGGCGCCATAATCGCATCCTGCTGAGGCGCTTGCGGAGCCGCCTGATTCAACTTATTAAACGACTATAATACCCAAACTTTGCACTCACTTAAACGAACGTAAGCATATGGACGAACACGAAAAGGCCCAGGGCGCCAAATAGCACTCGGGGTGCTAGAGAACTTTATGAATTTGATTTAATGAAGGACTTTAGTAACCCTTCTTATCCATAGTCTATCCGTAGCCTTTATAAAATAAACATATGCGCCATAACGCACACGGAAAGACCCGGGGAGCAAAATAACACCTGTCGGGGCGCCGTAGAACGCCCGGATTCGATTTAGTTAATGATTAAAGTAACCTTTCTTGTCCAAAGTTAATCGCACTGTTTAGATAGAACGTGTGCACCATAGCGCTCACAGGATAACCCAGGGCGCTAAATCGAACCCTGCCGGGATGCCTGTGGGCGTACCTGATTCGATTTAGTGAACGACTATGATACCCTCAGCTTGTCTGCAAACCGTAAGATAGAAGTAAACATACAGGAAATTTTAAAGTATCTTCTGAACTGTTATTGATTTAAAATAATAATTAGTAAACAGTATGTTCAGTGTATAAAATAAATAAACTTTCTCGAATAATCTTATATAACAGTAAGGTGGATAGCAACTCGGAATATAGACATCATTTTAATCAATTTTTAATTGCTCAAAGTTTTTAAAAAAATAATAGAATCTCGTAGAAAAAAAAAGAATTGCGCACCAAGTGAACTGCAAACAATATCTGTAAAATAGTGCAGAATATTGGTACTTTAAAAATTCATATTTGTTTTTTGCGAATTCGGAAATAGCGTAAATTACTACTAACGGTCAACGGAAATTACTCAAAGTTTGACAGAAAGTATATAATTGGGTCTTTAACTTACAGATGAAATTTCGTTTATATATCTTAAACAGTTCTCAAGTTATAGGCTATTGAAAAATCGTGACTAGAATAAGTTCACCACCGTTTGCCGAAAATCGCTGAAAAGTTGATTACGAACTACAAATTTGATATACCTATATATGAAATTTCATCAACCTAGCTGTAACGGTACTCAAGTTATCGTGTTTACAGACGTACACACACAAACACACACGCGGACAGAATTGCAAAACCCAGTATTTCCAACTCGATTACGCATAAAACGCCGAAATTTTGATATATCTGGAATTATAATTTTTGCCCAATTAAAATATGTCCCCTATACTCCGTATATGATGAATTACTGAGGTGTAAAATGGTGAAAACTGTCAAAATTTCTTGTGTCTTTTGTGCACGATTACAATACTTCCTCTATACTCTGTATACGAGAAAGTAATAAAAGGCAGTATTTAAAACGTCCGTGATGTGTATGTCTGTCTTGTGTGTTAGTGTATTTTGTGTGTATTTGTGTAAGTGCAGGTATTTAGCTGTGTAGTTTAAAACACTGTGTAATAAGTGATGAAAGTTTCAGTTCAACTATTGGTCCCTGTGGTGGTGACCACACAATCCCTCTGTTAGCCGAGGTCATTAAACTGGATGAGCTCTAGTTCATCTGCCCTGTGTGCCTTGTGCATGAATGAGAAAAGATGATGATGAGTTGTCCTTGTAGGAATGTGGGTTGACACAACGTGTGTCTAAAGTGTATCAAGTGTCAAGGAATAGGGCTGGTAAGTAGGTCGTCAACCAGTTCTATGGCTCATGCAGGTTTTATTGAGCCGTAGAACTTGTTGGTGACCTACTTACAAGCCCTATTAAAGCCAGAATCTTAATTTCGTTTTTGTGATGGAAACTTAAAGAAGTTTACGTTAAATGAAACTTTTCGGTTATGTACAGATTAGGTTTTATGTTTAAACTTAGATATAGATCAAGGTTGAGGTGAATCTATTTTATTCTTGCAATATAATTTTTGCTCTCAGGCTTTTGATAACGGCGCAGTTACAAGGCGGATCAAAAGAATAATTACCGGAGGATATCCATTAAAAAGGGTAAGGAATGGACGGTTTAACATCGGTCAGGTCCAATTTTTTTTAGAAATTCAAGAGTTTCTTCCTTCTCGTAAATTAGGCCTACTTTTAGAAATAGTTTATTTGGTTTGATTTGAAGTCGTTTGCTATGAATATACGATTACATTTTCGCACATTATTTTCAAACACACTACATTTATAATTTCACACACATACTATATATATATATATATATATATATATATATATATATATATATATATATATATATATATATATATATATATATATATATATATTCACTCGCTATACATATATTTTCAAACAGTATGTTCTACACTTATTTTTTAAAAAAAAACAATCTAGTGCGTGTATGATCTGTTGAACATCATCTGTGATGAGTACCATGTGAGCTACGGCACGACAGAGATTGGGTACACCATCATGGGTGTAGTCACAGGGGATATGAAGGTAAGAGAATTTAGCACCAGAACATTGGGGGCTTGAATGTGAGAGAATGTAAAATCAGAACATTGGGATTGTGGGCTTGTAGGTGAGAGAATGTAAAATCAGAACATTGGGATTGTGGGCTTGTAGGTGAGAGAATGTAAAATCAGAGCATTGGGATTGTGGGCTTGTAGGTGAGAGAATGTAACATCAGAATATTGGGATTGTGGGCTTGTAGGTGAGAGAATGTAACATCAGAACATTGGGATTGTGGGCTTGTAGGTGAGAGAATGTAAAATCAGAGCATTGGGATTGTGGGCTTGTAGGTGAGAGAATGTAACATCAGAATATTGGGATTGTGGGCTTGTAGGTGAGAGAATGTAACATCAGAACATTGAGATTGTGGGCTTGTAGGTGAGAGAATGTAACATCAGAATATTGGGATTGGGATCTTGACAATCGTTACCCAGCAAACTCTAGCAGTTGGGAAAAACGAAATCTAGATCATTATCGCACAACGTTTTTGTTTTTCTAGATACTGAAATGGGTATAAAGCAGGCTGACAACAATGAGCGATTTAATGCTTACGCTTGTGATAGGTGTTCTCACCAATGGGGACTGGGGGTGCGGTCCGTAAAGCTACACCATTTAGGAGGTGACACCAAATAGAAACATTTACTGCAAAAAAAAATGTTTTATTAAATTAACATATAAAAGAAGTAGAGGAAGATTTTAAAATGAAAATTTATTGGATGGAGAAAGGTGACACCCTGAGTTTTGAAACAGTGTGACATTCGGCCTTTAAGCGACTCTGCTTGTTGTTTTAAGTGGACACGGTTAATATACTAGCTATGACAAAATCAAGAGCTAGATGGTATGTATAAATCCTGCTGATAAGTTCTGCCTGACACAACATCTCTTTTTTCGGTCACCGGGATGAAGTGAAAGCCTTCTACACAGGTGATAATCTCTGCCTGTCAGAGCATCTTATATTTCTGTACCAGGATACAGTGAAAGACTGCTATACAGGTGATAATCTGTGCCAGTGATAACATCTCATATTTCTGTACCAGGATACAGTAAAAGACTGCTGCACAGGTGATAATCTGTGCCAGTGATAACATCTCATATTTCTGTCTCCAGGATACAGTCAAAGACTGCTACACAGGTGACCGTCTTGTGGGCAGCACACAGATGAAGATAGTTGACGAGAAAACAAATATGGAGATCACGTCCAGAAACTGCCCTGGGAATTTGTATTTTAAAGGTGGGAAAAGAAGACCTCTAGAATATGTGCATTTTATGAAAGTAGGCCTCTACAATATGCTCATTTTATGAAAGTAGACCTGTAAAAAAATATGTCATTTTATGAAAGCAGGCCTCTTCATCTACCTTTAACGATAGTTTGTATTACAATTACTTTATAACAATCTTTTAAACTTGCTTCTTCTGTCTGCCGTCAGTCTGTCGACAGTAGGTCTGTCGTCATAGATAAAAACGGGCGAGCAAAATTTCGGGCACTTATAATTAACATATTTGTTTCAAAGTTGGCACGTGTTCAAGACTTAAAGACAATACAATCTGACATCATATTTGACTTAATTGGAAACCTAATTAATTTTTTATGAATCAGTTAAAATTTTCTGAAATTAGCAGGCAGTCTTGTACTACTTTCCCCGCAAATTGTACGCGCATTATCATGTTCATTTGGTGCGCAATAGTTTTTAGTCATGCAACTCTATTGTATTTAAAGTACTGAAAACAATTGCGTAAAAAAATGTTTTAATAACAAGCTTTTATATAATAATGCACTGAAAGGAGAAATGTAATGTTTTTCACAAATATATAATAATACAGTACTATTTAAATTACTATAAAGAAAAGCGTGGGTCTTTCTTTCTTAATATTAGTAACATTAATAACATTCTTTATAGTAATTTAAATAAAAGTGCATCATTATATATTTAAAGGAAATCATGTTAGTGCACAATTACATAAAAGCTTGTTATCAAGACGTTTTTATGCAATTTTTGTTAAATAAGTTTACATCTAGAATTACCTATTAAGAATTCTGCACAAGTAGGCCCTACTTTTTTCTAGCATATGGAGTAGACCTACAGATAAAGTATTGTAATCGCGCAAAACATCGACAAACTAAACCGAGATTTTGACAAATCTCTGTTTTGCAATCTTTTCTGTATGTTTTTATTTATGTTTTTGTTTGTATGTGTATGAACACGGTAAATTGAGTTTCTTTCAGTTAGGTGGATGAAATTCCGTATACAAACAACACATATTATACATAGGTTTCTTTAATTTTTTAGCGAATTCCGGTAACTGGAAGTGTTGTTTTTTTTTTAAATTCTATATGAGTTTTCTTTTAAATGTTCAGCATTAGTAATTGTCAATCATAATCATGTAAAGCTGTATATTCAAAGAAATTTTCGCCTTTATGTTGTTTTTTACGAAAAGCCAACGGTTTTGTCACACGCTTATCTACCATTGTTAGCCCGATTCCTCTGAAAGTGCCATCCCCATCTTTATTGTTATATACGAATATACGAAAAGGTTCAGGGTAGCTAAGTAACGTTTAGTTAGTCGGTGTAGCCTATATACCCACTCGGTAGATAGATAAAGAAAGCAGCACAGAGCAGTCTAAGGATTTTAAATGTATTTAAATTCATAATCAATCAATCCAAACTATAAAAACGCGTCATTGATTATTTAAAAATCTCACCATTTTTTAAAAGGTATTTCTGTAGAGTTGAAACACAATATAGATCTAATTTCTTACCGTTAGGTGGGACAATCCTGCGTCACTTCAAGGATTTGGATTCAAATACATGCGGTGCATTTAAAGAGGATGGATGGTTTGATTCAAGTGATGTGGGATATATTGAGTAGGTTGGATAGAATGTTATCTGCATACAAGTAAAACTAGTGGTGTAAATTAAAAGTGATATGTTTGTAAGTAGAAATTGTGATTTAACTATAATGATATATATTTGTAAGTATATCTAGTCGTGTAACTTTAAAGTGATATGTTTTTCATTAGTTAATAAGCGAGGTGAATCAGAAATGAAGTAAATTATATTTAGAAGCAGTAAATCATGCGCAGCATGTATGATTGTATAAGTGTATGTGTGCATGTGCGTATATTGTATGTGTGAATGTGTGTGTTTTATGCATCCTTCTTTATTCGTTTATATGTGTATGCGTATAGATGTGTATGTATATTTGTGTTTATATGTAAATATTTATATATAAATGTGTTTATATGTGTACGTGTACAAAAATAAGATGTGTTTACTTCTAAGAATCAGACGTAAACGTGTCACTTGCAATACAAAAACTCCTAACCTTTCTTCTCAGTGAGTCCGGGGGTGTGTACGTTATGGGGAGAACGTCTGATTTCATCACGGCTGGCTCTGCTGTAGTCCACCCCCAGTGGTTGGAAGAGTGGATCATCAAGTGTCCTGGTGTCGCCTCGGTCGTCGTCGTAGGTCTGTTCTACGTGTTTCATCTACTCCAGGGGTCTCCAAACTACGGCCCGCGGGCCGTATGCGGCCCGCGAAGTCCTTTCATCCGGCCCGCGGAGATCTTTTCGTCAAAGGAAAAATCGTCTGTTAGTGATGGTTGAGGAACTTTGCCCAGAAAAATCAAACGCATGCCTGGAAGAAATTGGCCCCCGAACTGAAATTTAATAGTTAATGCGGCCCTCGGACTGAAAAGTTTGGAGACCCCTGATCTACTCGAATGTAAACTTCATGTTGCTGATGTTAATATCACTACTGCCAATTTTAGTTCTTATGCTACTGAATCCGATATTTAATCAATTCTAATTGAATACAAATAATTGCTAATATTGATATCACTATTAGCAATATAGTTTTTCTTTCAACTATTAGATCCGCTGTTGTTGTTTTTCATATCACGGCAACCAAAGAGCCATTATATTCATTTAGTAAAGATAACATTTTGTAATTAAAAATATACAAAGTATGTTTTAACGTCCCAGATTAGCGTGAACCCCAATTTAAATTAAAGTATATACTAATACTTGCAGGAATTCCCCATCCAGTCAGATTCCAGGAACTGTGTGTTTGTGTTGTGAGGGAAAAACATTCAAACTTGACAGAACAGGATCTAAACGAGTTTTGTAACCAGATGTTTATAGATACCCGCATTTCCCCAGAAGAAGTTCCGGAAAAATTCTTTATCGTAGATTCTTTCCCGAAAACCTTCACGGGCAAAGTCCGGAGGAAAATGGTGGAAAAACTGGCCACTGAACATTTCCAACACTGATTGGCTACACACAGCCTTCGAGTCTATGTGTTATGGTTAATAGGTTTTTAACTCAATTTTCTATCTACATTTTTTTCAAACGTCACTTGGTAACAATGATATCACTGCTTGATAGTGTTGTTTTTATATGTCATAAGATCAATTATTGTAAAGAAAATTTTTTTTTTTTAGTTTCGTTTAAACATGGCCAAACCTGAAGATGTCTAAAGATAAAAATGTACAATTTGAATTACGACACAGTTGCTGATTTTTAATATATAAGTTTAAGGCAAATACCGAATGTTGAAGCATAAAAGTTT
>NW_026731706.1:217500-320000 GCF_028476545.2 Physella acuta | reverse complement strand
GTCAAACTGCCTTAGTACACACTGCTATGGTTAAACTGTCTTAGTACACACTGCTATTGTCAAACTGTCTTAGTACACACTGCTATGGTCAAACTGTCTTAGTACACACTGCTATGGTCAAACTGTCAGTACACACTGCTATGGTCAAACTGTCTTAGTACACACTACTATGGTCTAACTGTCTTAGTACACACTGCTATTGTCAAACTGTCTACACACCGCTATGGTCAAACTGTCTTAGTACACACTGCTATTGTCAAACTGCCTTAGTACACACTGCTATGGTTAAACTGTCTTAGTACACACTGCTATTGTCAAACTGTCTTAGTACACACTTCTATGGTCAAACTGTCTTAGTACACACTGCTATGGTCAAACTGTCAGTACACACTGCTATGGTCAAACTATCTTAGTACACACCGTTATGGTCAAACTGTCTTAGTACACACTTCTATGGTCAAACTGTCTTAGTACACACCGCTATGGTCAAACTGTCTTAGTACACACTGCTATGGTCAAACTGTCTTAGTACACACCACTATGGTCAAACTGTCTTAGTACACACTGCTATGGTCAAACTGTCTTAGTACACACTGCTATGGTCAAACTGTAAGTACACACTGCTATGGTCAAACTGTCTTAGTACACACTGCTATGGTTAAACTGTCTTAGTACACACTGCTATGGTCAAACTGTCAGTACACAATGCTATGGTCAAACTGTCCTAGTACTTACTACTATGGTCTAACTGTCTTAGTACACACTGCTATGGTCAAACTGTCTTAGTACACACTGCTATGGTCAAACTGTCCTAGTACTTACTACTATGGTCTAACTGTCTTAGTACACACTGCTATGGTCAAACTGTCTTAGTACACACTGCTATGGTCTAACTGTCTTAGTACACACTACTATGGTCTAACTGTCTTAGTACACACTGCTATGGTCAAACTGTCAGTACACACTGCTATGGTCAAACTGTCCTAGTACTTACTACTATGGTCTAACTGTCTTAGTACACACTGCTATGGTCAAACTGTCTTAGTACACACTGCTATGTTCAAACTGTCTTAGTACTCACCGCTATGGTCAAACTGTCTTAGTACACACTGCTATGGTCAAACTGTCTTAGTACACACTGCTATGGTCAAACTGTCAGTACACACTGCTATGGTCAAACTGTCTTAGTACACACTACTATGGTCTAACTGTCTTAGTACACACTGCTATTGTCAAACTGTCTACACACCGCTATGGTCAAACTGTCTTAGTACACACTGCTATTGTCAAACTGCCTTAGTACACACTGCTATGGTCAAACTGTCTACACACCACTATGGTCAAACTGTCTTAGTACTCACCGCTATGGTCAAACTATCTTAGTACTCACCGCTATGGTCAAACTGTCTTAGTACACACTGCTATGGTTAAACTGTCTTAGTACACACTGCTATTGTCAAACTGTCTTAGTACACACTTCTATGGTCAAACTGTCTTAGTACACACTTCTATGGTCAAACTATCTTAGTACACACTGCTATGGTTAAACTGTCTTAGTACACACTGCTATTGTCAAACTGTCTTAGTACACACTTCTATGGTCAAACTGTCTTAGTACACACTGCTATGGTCAAACTGTCTTAGTACACACTGCTATGGTTAAACTGTCTTAGTACACACTGCTATGGTCAAACTGTCAGTACACACTGCTATGGTCAAACTATCTTAGTACACACCGCTATGGTCAAACTGTCTTAGTACACACTGCTATGGTCAAACTGTCTTAGTACACACTGCTATGGTCAAACTGTCAGTACACACTGCTATGGTCAAACTGTCAGTACACAGTGCTATGGTCTAACTGTCTTAGTACACACTGCTATGGCCAAACTGTAAGTACACACTGCTATGGTCTAACTGTCTTAGTACACACTGCTATGGTCAAACTGTCTTAGTACACACTGCTATGGTCAAACTGTGAGTACACACTGCTATGGTCAAACTGTCTTAGTACACACTGCTATGGTCAAACTGTCAGTACACACTGCTATGGTCAAACTGTCAGTACACACTGCTATGGTCAAACTGTCTTAGTACACACTGCTATGGTCAAACTGTAAGTACACACTGCTATGGTCTAACTGTCTTAGTACACACTGCTATGGTCAAACTGTCTTAGTACACACTGCTATGGTCAAACTGTAAGTACACACTGCTATGGTCAAACTGTCTTAGTACACACTGCTATGGTCAAACTGTCAGTGCACACTGCTATGGTCAAACTGTCAGTACACACTGCTATGGTCAAACTGTCTTAGTACACACTGCTATGGTCAAACTGTAAGTACACACTGCTATGGTCTAACTGTCTTAGTACACACTGCTATGGTCAAACTATCTTAGTACACACTGCTATGGTCAAACTATCTTAGTACACACTGCTATGGTCAAACTATCTTAGTACACACTGCTATGGTCAAACTGTAAGTACACACTGCTATGGTCAAACTATCTTAGTACACACTGCTATGGTCAAACTATCTTAGTACACACTGCTATGGTCAAACTATCTTAGTACACACTGCTATGGTCAAACTTTCTTAGTACACACTACTATGTTCAAACTATCTTAGTACACACTGCTATGGTCAAACTATCTTAGTACACACTGCTATGGTCAAACTGTAAGTACACACTGCTATGGTCTAACTGTTTTAGTACACACTGCTATGGTCTAACTGTCTTAGTACACACTGCTATGGTCTAACTGTCTTAGTACACACTGCTATGGTCTAACTGTCTTAGTACACACTGCTATGGTCAAACTGTCTTAGTACACACTGCTATGGTCAAACTGTCTTAGTACACACGGCTATGGTCAAACTATCAATACACACTGCTATGGTCAAACTGTCTTAGTACACACGGCTATGGTCAAACTATCTCAGTACATTTCAGATGCCACAGTAAAGCTGACAGAAAGCAAACCATAGTTTTTTTTTTCTCACGTTAATATCCATGCATAAACTTTTGTAATCTCGCTCTTGAACATTCTAGAATTTTACGCTGATCCAGCTTACATATTCATACACACACACACACAGAAACTGATTACATTCAGAGATAACACACACTCATAAATGTACATATAAACAAACACACATAAGAACCAACCCCCCCCCCCCACACACACACACAGATTCTCAAACTCACTCAAAGATACAACTAGAAACACACACTCAGACACGACACACAATCAAACACACACTCAGATACACCCATACACAAACACACACACACACAAACAAAGGTTGCATCAGCTTGCTACGTCACGAAATAAAAAAGTTAAACTGGGTCGGGAAAGTCCCAATGACGTGGTAGGATGACTAATATGGATAGCCGGTGTGGAGACAGGTAGGGGGAGGAGACAGGTAGAGGGGGGGGGGAGGTAAGTGAGTCATGTGACAAAATATTGTGACAATACAAAAATGCAAGCGATGTAGGCCCAACACGATTTGTAAGTAAAGTCAGTAATTACATAAAAAAAAGTTTAATACAATAAAAAAAAGAAAAAAAAACCCCACATGTAACCTAGTATATAGCTACTGAAACAGGTAAACCTCAGTGATGTTAGGCCGCTCTGACTTTATCGTTGGAAAATTTAACGGGAATTCCCGCTTCGATTCTGTTTCCGAAACTGATCTTAAACTTTCAGGGAAATCCCACTCGCTAGTATATAAAAGACACCGTATTTGAACCTCGCTTTGATTCATCAAACTCCACGATCTAAAACACATTGAAAAATTTTCTGACAAAGGAATAAACACATTTATATCAAGAGTGCTGACTTTCAATTGATGATAATTGTAGTTCTATCTTCAAGACTGATTCAAGTAAATATAGCATTATGATTATTATCTGTGTTATTAATTAAATCCAAGTAGAATGTATATACTATATAGTAGTTGAATTTAGATCTTTAGGTCTATTTATTAAAAATTTGATTGGAAAAACTTGTAGTGATATCAAAACGAATCGTGATCACTTTAGCTTTCAACAAAATCTCTATCCAACTTTTATTAAAGTTATAATTTGACATAATAAATTTGAATATTATTTGGATGAGATCTCTACTTCATTCTTAAATATTGTGTCGAACTTAGTTTCCCCCAACACATTTCAGTATTACCTGTAAACAAGTTATGCGCTATTGAGGCCGTGTGTGCTTTTCTTTTTGGATTTGCTTCGAACACAATCACAGACAGAACATAATCACAGACAGAACACAATCATAGATAGAACACAATCACAGATAGAACACAATCATAGATAGAACACAATCACAGATAGAACACAATTACAGACAGAACACAATCATAGATAGAACATAATTCTCCAATCGTCAGACAGAGAAACAGCAAACATGTCGTCTGTCGGCCCACAAGTTGCCGCCCTTGCCCTGTCGTCCAGTATGGAGAACGGCAGGACGGGAAGTGACGTATCCGATGGAATGACCGCAGCTGTACGTGCCCCCCGTGACGTCAGTCAGGAACCCGTCCTTGAGGAAAATTATCGGATACTGAAGTATAGGCTTCTGGGGCTAATCGATAACTTTCTCAATAAGGTAAGTCTAATCGATAACTTTTTAAATAAGTTAAAACTAATCCATAAATTTCTAAATAAGTTAAGTCACTTTTTGTTGAACAAATCGATACTTTAGTGGTCTGGCATAAAATGTTCACACAGACAAAAACTGCTTTATGTGTTCACTATTATAACATCTGTTTATTTTATAATTCCTCTATATGTACACTATTATAACAGCAGTATGTCCCCTTTATTATAACAGCAGTATATCCCCACTATTATAACAGCAGTATATCCCCACTATTATAACAGCAGTATATCCCCACTATTATAACAGCAGTATATCCCCTTTATTATAACAGCAGTATATCCCCACTATTATAACAGCAGTATATCCCAACTATTATAACAGCAGTATATCCCTACTATTATAACAGCAGTATATCCCCACTATTATAACAGCAGTGTATCCCCACTATTATAACAGCAGTATATCCCCACTATTATAACAGCAGTGTATCCCCACTATTATAACAACAGTATATCCCTACTATTATAACAACAGTATATCCCTACTATTATAACAGCAGTATATCCCCACTATTATAACAGCAGTATATCCCCACTATCACACCAACTGATAACTCTCCTCCCCAGTATACTTCATGGATCACATGGATGGACACCGGGCTGAAAGCCAAAATTTACAAATCTGCCTGTGGTTCGATAAATATTTCACAGCAAGAATTTCCAGAGTTCACAACCACCCAGGTATGTTTTGTGTACGATTTTATTTGATTTAATAGCGACGTTTTTTGATTAATAATTTAACAATTACTTTTCTGATTTTTAATTAAAGAATTAAACCAATAACTTACCAAAAACCCACATGCAACAACCCACCTGTAACAACCCACCTGTAACAACCCACCTGTAACAACCCACCTGTAACAACCCACCTGTAACAACCCAACCACCTGTAACAACCCACCTGTAACAACCCAACCACCTGTAACAACCCACCTGTAACAACCCAACCACCTGTAACAACCCACCTGTAACAACCCACCTGTAACAACCCAACCACCTGTAACAACCCAACCACCTGTAACAACCCACCTGTAACAAACCACCTGTAACAACCCAACCACCTGTAACAACCCACATGTAACAAACCACCTGTAACAATCCAACCACCTGTAACAACCCACCTGTAACAACCCACCTGTTTACCCTCCCCAGTACTCCCGGCTCTACCGTCTGACCCAGCTCTCCGCCTACGCCTATTACATCAAGTCACAGGTCAGTGACCCCAGCTACGGCGCAGCTGCCTGCCAAGACATCCAAAACATAACATCCAATCTACAGATGACATCATCCTGCCTGAAACAACTGGTTCAACCTGACGTCACGAACGACGCCATCTACAACTTTGTCACACAGCACGTCACCACGCCAGAAATCCCCATCCAAAACCAGCGTCCCGCCGTCAAAAGGGCGTTCACTGCCACCGTCCTAACTTTGATGAAGGACACCATGAGTTCTGGTTCTTTCTCTTGATGAAAACATGTTGCGCAGTTCACATTTGGTTGAGTTATACATTAAATATCCTTAAAGCCTGCAAATGTACACCAATATAGAACTTGAAATATTTCCTATCATAAATTATATGTACATAAAGAATGTGGATCATGAGAGATGTGTTGTTAACCATGCAGTATTTTTAAAAACTTTCGCATACAATTACCACTCAAATGTTGTTTATCAAAAGTTCATGAACATTGCATTTAATTAATGTATTGATATGTCCTGCCTTACTATAAAAGTGTTGTTCAGTATTATTTTATACATTGAAGTTTACAAATCTGCTTGTGTCATTTCCTGGCAGATGTGTGTGTTGTAGATATTTATTATTGTATTGATAAACCTGTCAATATTGGCTGTATAAAAATATATTACATGAATTTGTTATAAAATAATTATTTTTACAACAATGAGTCAATAAAAAATGAAAAGTACCTGTTTTTTTTTTTTTTTTTTTTTTTTTTTTTGTGATCATCTTGTTAATTTCGGGAAGATGTTCTGTGAAATTTTGTTTTTATTTATTTAAAACAGAAAGACCATTTTTATACAAATAACGGCCAGTATTAAAAAAAGAGCGATCATTACACTTCAAACTTCAGACAAATATTCACATTTAAAAAAAAATAGCAGTCATTATAGGCATACTTGAGATATTGAAGATCACAATTTATAAAACAGAGCTAGCGGTCATTTAAGTTAAGACATAATTCACATTCACAGATCACACAACTGAAATGTCGTTACTTTGAAGTTTAAATTTCATACAAATAAATTTGAACAATAATGAAGCATTACAAACAAGGCTGCCTAATGAACTTTTATTTGAGTTTGTACGATCTGAATGGTTTGGAATAATGCGTTTTTCCCCGGGGAGGGGAGGAAGGGCAATAAGGGAGAGAGGGGAAAAGGGAGAGAACATTCTAAATTAATCCATCAGACGTTAACCCCGTCGACGTATAGGATTCTAAAATGAGTATTATCAAGCCGCTATTCCCTTTTATCTTTTAACCAGAGGATAAAAACTGTCAGCCGAGGTGATAAAATACACAGTCCAAATTATTCTAACGCTAATCACCTGTCAGTCATTTCATACGTCAATTGTTATCAACTGCTTTGTAGGTTTTTTTCAGGGGTATTAGCAGGCTATGCCGCCTGTAATTTTACAAATGTACGTCTTTTTTTTGCGAAGACTAGTAATTGTAACAGATGGAGATGATTTTAAAGATCAGGGTTAATGGGGTGGGTAAGGGGTCATCCATTTATGACGTCCACACGGAGGTCGGGTGTCCGAAAAAGAAATGGACTTTTGTGGACACGTGCGTGCGGACTGTAAAGGTGGGGGGGGGGGGGGGTCATTGTGGACGTCCACATGTTTGATTTATAAACAAATGAAAACGGCACATAAAATGTAGGTTATACATTCAATTGACAGCTCTTTCGTTGAATATCCCCAGCACAACGGGATAATAAATGTATCAGAAATGTAACTGTATACTGCTAGCTTAAAAAAGAGCGGCAGATTTTGTCATCCATAAATATGCATACATATCTATTAGATAAATACCTTACTCTGGAAGGTGGTGTGCTGTCTTTTTTTTTGCGTTCATATGTGTATGTGTGTGGATGTGTGTCCGTGTATCTGTGAACACGATAACTTTAGTTCCATTATAGCTATGTTGATGAAATTTCATATATATGTATTATATCAAATTTGTAGTTCTGTTTCAACTTTTCAGCGAATTCTGGTAACCGGCAGAGGAGTTTATTCTACTTTTGGTTTTTCAAATGGCTATAACTTGAGTACTGTTTCTGATAGAAACATTAAATTAATTTCACACATAAGAAAAAGATCTATTTCTCTGCCTTCTGTTGGCTTTTGAGTAATTGCCGGTGAACGGAAGTAGTAATTTCCGATTTCTCAAAAACGCATACACATTATACACATTAGCCATGGGTACTCGTTTCTTGTGAATTATGGGCCTATATATTTTTAAGGTTATACTTATTTGGAAAAAAATAATTTATAAAATAGTTATTGGTTAAATCTATATATTTCATAACGCAAGTCTTGATAAGTAGATTTATAGAATCTAGATCTAAATCAAATTTGAATGAGAGAGTTCATTTCTTCATATTCTAAAATATTAGTTAAAGTGTCCAATAGATTATAAAGTGACTCACGCTTTTCTTTATATTTATTTAGATGGTAGTGCATTATTCAATATATAAAGAAAATCATTAATTTCTACTTTTTAGTTCATTATTGCATAAAAGCTTGTTCTTAAAACGTTATTTATGTGTTTTTTATTTTATTTTTGTAGGAGCTTTTCTAGATTAAAGAAGTATTGTTATTAATAATTGTTTTCATTTTTTTATTTGTTAAAACAAAATTATTTGAGTTAGATCTAGTATACCATAAATAAAAATTAATTTACGTGACTTAATGAAAAGTCAATGTAAATGCCACTTTTACAAAAAGCCATCATCTGAAAAGTGGTGATGAAATACTGCATTTACATTGCATTTTTGTTTTTGTTTTTCCGGCCCATCTAAATATAATAATACCACAAAACGGTAACAACTTCCATGATGTAAGACCATACTCAGGACACACCTCGATGAACCACTGCTCACAATAATTCTCCCACCCGCCCCAGGATTTGCATAACATCCTGTACTCTGTTATATAAAATGATTCAGCTGATCGCTTTGTGCTCACACGTTCTTTGGTCACATTTGGCTGTTTCTCTTACAGTGGTTTCTGTTAGTGTGGTTTTTACTTGTTTTTTGATAGTGTGGTGCTTACTCGTTGCTTTGTTTAGAGTGGTGTTCACCTGTTTTATATATATTTTTTAGTGTGGTGCTAACCCGTTTTTTTTTTCAAATATTTTTTTAGTGTAGTGGGGTGCGTACCCGTTTTTTTTCAAATATTTTTGTTAGTGTAGTGGGGTGCTTGCCTGTTTTTTTTTTATAGTTTTGTTAGTGTATTAGGGTGCTTACCTGTTTTTTTTAATATATTTTTGTTAGTGTGATGCTTACTCGTTGCTTTTTTTAGTGTGGTTCTCACATTTTTTGTTTTGTTTTTGTTAGCGTGGTCCTAACATTTATAAAGTTTTTGTTACTGTGGTGCTTACCTTTCTACAATTGCAATATAC
Source organism: Physella acuta (assembly GCF_028476545.2). Lineage (NCBI taxonomy): Eukaryota > Metazoa > Mollusca > Gastropoda > Physidae > Physella > Physella acuta. The sequence goes on along the minus strand of NW_026731706.1, from coordinate 310,674 downwards.
ATTCATAATGATATTAAAGTATTCTTTCTGGACTTACTTATGAATAATATTTGTTTGATCTAGATGAGTTTATTAGAGCTAAGCTTACCAACCCTAGACCCTTCGGTGTGGCGGTGGGGCGTGGAGAGGGGGGGGGGGCAAGTATGAACTGGTTGTGTCCAGCAGTAAATAAATATTTTACTTTCAGTCGACGAGAATGCCAGGCGATATTCCTACAGATGTGTTGATGAATAGGTTTCAGTACCTGGCCAATGAAGACCCTAACAGAGATGGATATGTTTTTGTCAGCCCGACAGTGAAGCGAATTCCCTTATCGAGATACAACCTCTGGGACTTGTGTGGAAGATATGCCTCAAGGCTTCGGCGTTATGGTATTAAGGTATACGCTTATAATGGTATCAATTAGACGTTATGGTATTAAGGTACACGCTTATAAGGTAGCAATTAGACGTTACTATATTAAAGGTACATGCTTATAGTGGTACTAATTAGACACTACGGTATTCAGGTATACGCTTATAATGGTATTAATTAGACGATACTATATTAAGGTACATGCTTATAGTGGTAGCAATTAGACGCTACTGTCTTAAGGTACACGCTAATAGTGGTATTAACTCACGTTAGGGAAAGTAAAGACGGTTGGGCAAAGTGCTGACCACACCATCCCTTCATATGCCGAGGTCACAGAAACAGTTGAACTCTACTTCACTTGCCCCATACACCGTCAGGTTTAAAAGGGAAACTTTACTTACTTTACTTTAATATTGGTATCAATTATAATTTACGGTATTAAGGTACACGCTTACAGTTGTATCAATTAGACACAGCGTTATTAAGGTACAGCCTTACAGTTGTATCAATTAGACACTACGTTATTAAGGTACACGCTTACAGTTGTATCAATTAGACACTACGTTATTAAGGTACACGCTTACAGTTGTATCAATTAGACACTACGTTATTAAGGTACAGCCTTACAGTTGTATCAATTAGACACTACGTTATTAAGGTACAGCCTTACAGTTGTATCAATTAGACACTACGTTATTAAGGTACACGCTTACAGTTGTATCAATTAGACACTACGTTATTAAGGTACACGCTTACAGTTGTATCAATTAGACACTACGTTATTAAGGTACACGCTTACAGTTGTATCAATTAGACACTACGTTATTAAGGTACAGCCTTACAGTTGTATCAATTAGACACTACGTTATTAAGGTACACGCTTACAGTTGTATCAATTAGACACTACGTTATTAAGGTACACGCTTACAGTTGTATCAATTAGACACTACGTTATTAAGGTACACGCTTACAGTTGTATCAATTAGACACTACGTTATTAAGGTACAGCCTTACAGTTGTATCAATTAGACACTACGTTATTAAGGTACAGCCTTACAGTTGTATCAATTAGACACTACGTTATTAAGGTACAGCCTTACAGTTGTATCAATTAGACACTACGTTATTAAGGTGCACGCTGACAGTTGAATCGATTATAATTTACGGTATTAAGGTGGGCCTTTCAGGCTATAATTAGAGTTTCAGTTAGACATTACGGTATTAAAGTAGGCCCTACAGTGTTAACGTAGAGTAGTTTCGGTTAGACGTTACGGTATTACTATACAGGCTAATAATAGAGCAATATGAAATGTGTTACGTTTAGAGACTGAAATATGACTTCAGTCAATACCAAAATTAACCTTTATATGTCAATTACATCCTTCAACCTAAACCAACTCCATTTGTCAAAGTCAATCACCAATCAAACCAACCTCATTTGTCCACTTCAATCACCAATCAAACCAACCTAATTTGTCCACTTCAATCACCAATCAAACCAACCTCATTTGTCCACTTCAATCACCAATCAAACCAACCTCATTTGTCCACTTCAATCACCAATCAAACCAACCTCATTTGTCCACTTCAATCACCAATCAAACCAACCTCATTTGTCCACTTCAATCACCAATCAAACCAACCTCATTTGTCCACTTCAATCACCAATCAAACCAACCTTATTTGTCCACTTCAATCACCAATCAAACCAACCTCATTTGTCCAATTCAACCACCAACAAACCCCATTCGTCCAAAAACCAACAAAACCAACCCCATTTGTCTAACCACCAACCAAACCAACCCCATTTGTCTAACCACCAACCAACCCTATTTGTCCCTAGACTGGTGATGTTGTGTGCTCTATGATAAAAACCTCCCGGACGAAACTAATATCGATGTTTGGTGCCATAGCTGCTGGTGGTGTAGTTGTCAATGGCATGGTAAGATGGCGTCTATGACTTATTACAGGGTGTATTTTTTAATGAAATTATAGTTCATGTTATTCAGAAAGTGAACCTATCTGTTTACATATTCGTGCTCTCTTTATCAAGACTATACAAGCGGACGGTCAAGATATTTTTAGAGTCCTCAATATTTCAAAGTGTAGGACAATCATAGCGTCGTGGGAAAACCCGGAATTTGTTTTTCTTCAGAGATTTTTAAAGATTGGAGAAGCGGATCTTGTTGTAGGGTAGGTATGGCGAACTTGAAAAAACAGTCCCAGTCCCTGCTCACAAAAGTTTATGCCAGAACTTTATATATATATATATATATATATATATATATATATATATATATATATATATATATATATATATATATATATTATTTTTTATATTTTTTAATTAATAAATTAATTTATTTATTTAGTAGCTGTTCATAAAATCATAAAAACTGTAAATGTTCAAGTTGTGACGTACAATAAATAATTATAAAACATTCAATTTTTCTGTGTATTATATAGGCCTACTGTTTTCGCCTAAACCTAATGATACCTAAAGGGGAGCCGGACGTTTTCCCGAAAGACACTTGCCCGAATGCCGTTTGCCTGAAGGCCGATTTCTCAAATGGACACTTGCCCGAATGCGACAAATGCCCGAATGGACACTTGCCCGAATGCGACAAATCCCCGAAGTGTCCATTCGGGAAATCGGCCTTCCGGCAAACGGCATTCGGGCAAGTCTTCTTCTTCTTCTTCGTTCTTAATTTTTAGTGTTGGAAGGGATCGAGTCTTATCTTCCAGGAGGTTTGAACACGAACCTTTTTTCGAATTTATCAACCATGAGCTTTGCCGACTCGACCATGCTTCCATCACAATTAAGCGTTACGTGTCAACTGGTTATGCGCCATTGAGGCATTTGACTCCGAATTCAGCCTGCTTTTCTTTTTGGATTTGCTTCCATAGCCTTTGTCCAACCAAGAACAAACTACAAGGCAGCAGTTGTTTGATTTTGGAGTTGTCTCTCCTAGAAGAGTGGTTGTCCCCAGCCCGAGGGTTCGAACTCGAGACTTTTCGGTTTAGCAACCATGAGCTTTACCGACTCGACCAGCCGACCCCTATTCGGGCAAGTGTCTTTCGGGAATTTGTCGTAGACCCACCTATTAGATGTGTTTAACTATTACAGTGCAGAGAGCATACATCCAGTGGAGTGTGACCAGGCCCCGTGGTTAAAACAACTGATCGTTAAACAGTTAAACAGCCACGAAGACCACACAGCTTTCCTCTCTCGTCTAGCTGATGAAGAATTCTATGTCGCCCCCGTCACGGCCGATGACGAGGCTTACATTTTCTTGACTTCCGGCAGCACTGGCTACTCTAAGATGGTGCCGAGAACACACGGGTAAAAGAAATAGAACAGCGGTGCTAGGAGAGGGGTTGATTAAAAAATGGCCAAATTAATTATCAGTCAGCAGTAAAACCTTGTTAAATAATTTTTGACCAATTTATAAAATCTAAGTACATTTTAGAGACCAACTACTCTGTTTTAGTATATTGCTTTTTATAAGTTTTAATTATAAGATGGTTTTAACGTATTTTTACGAATATATATATATATATATATATATATATATATATATATATATATATATATATACATATACATATACATCCATACATACATACATACATACATACATACATACATACATACATACATACATACATACATACATACATACATACATACATACATACATACATACATACATACATACATACATACATACATACATACATACATACATACATACATACATACATACATACATACATACATATATATATATATATATATATTATATATATATATATATATATATATATATATATATATATATATATATATATATATATATATACAGATATATTTAAACTATTTAAATCTCAAAGGGAGTGTTTAGCAATCGCAGATAGTATCAAGCAAAGACATTCATATCGTCCTCAACAACCGTATCATGGAGTGGATGGCCGGGTTCCCCAGTCTATACCTAGGGTCTGGGGCGACAACCATAGTCCAAGAATACCTAGATAGTTCAGCCACAATGAATATAGTTGATCTTTGGAATATTGCCTGCGATGAAGGAGCTGATGCTGCTATGCTTGTACCGATAGAAATCATGGACCTTAAAAAGGTGAACTCTACGTGTGTTTTTTTTTACATTTTAATTATCCACAAGAGACACAAGTGCATACATGCCAGTTCAGCAGCAATACGAAGGCTAATTGCTCTCGTAAATCAAATCGTATGTATATAACAGCATTTACACTTGTTCTGGTAACTCAAATCATTGGTAAACCACAACACGTGCACTTTATCTCATAACTTAAATCAATCTTTAATTTGGGTGAGCTATTGGAAATGAGTCCATAATTAACATTCAAATTAATTTAATCTGGACTTAATTTTCGGTATCAGGCTTTTGATAACGGCACAGTTACAAGGCGAATTAAAAGAATTATCATCGGAGCCATGCCCATAAAAAGGGTAAGGATTGAAAATGAGAAGTGTTAAATATTTGTTTTAGAAGTAGGACTACAAAAATGTATGTAGATAATAAACGTCGACACAATCTCATAATCTTTTATAAGTTAGTGAGCGTTTGGTTTTTTTTAAACGCGATTTGCAACTGTTGCATGTTGACGTTGTACATACAACTTTTTTTTCTTATCTAGTTTGTGTTTGAACTGCTGAATGTCATTTGCAACTGTTGCAACTTTACGTTGTACATAAAACTTTCTCTGATCTAGTTCGTTTTTGATCTGGTGGACGTCATTTGTGACGAGTACATGGCGATATATGGGTCTACTGACTTGGGATATACTGTCCTTGGTTTGGTCACAGGAGATATGAAGGTGAGAGGAGAAACATCAGACCACTTATCCTAGTGTTAGTTAGCAGTACCAAACTAATGTTAATTATTGTCATAAGAAAAGATAAGGCACCGTTGTCTAGCGAGTTTTCTAGAATATAACGAAGCCTGACAACGATATGTGTGTATGTTTGTGCTCGTGATTTAAGTGGACACATATAATAATCTCCTGCACTGAAAAAGTCTAGGGCGCTTTTACAGTAGGGTACACTGAGCTTCGACCACAGGTGCTTTGACAAACCCTTTCTGTGGACAAACATTCTAGATCAAATCACCTATGGTCAGAGCACCTGTTGTCTAAGCCACGCTGTGGACAAACAACCTGTGATCAAAGACTCTCTATGGACAAAACATCAATCCACATGTGGTCAATACCCCGCTGTGGTCAAACCACCTATTGTCAAACCACCTATTGTCAAACCACCAATTGTCAAACCACAATAGTCAAACCACCTATTGTTAAACCACCTATTGGCAAACCACCAATTGTCAAACCACCAATCGTCAAACCACCTGTTGTCAAACTACCTATTGTCAAACCACCTATTATCAAACTACCTATTGTCAAACCACCTATTATCAAACTACCTATTGTCAAACCACCTATTGTCAAACCACCAATTGTCAAACCACCTGTTGTCAAATCACCAAATGTCAAACCACCAATTGTCAAACCACCAATTGTCAAACCACCTGTGGTCAACACTCTCCTGTGGTCGAAGCCTCTAAAACCGATTACCTTACTGTATATGGTATTTGTAAATCCTACAGCAAATATTTGTATTTATCACCAGAACACAGTGAAGGATTGCTACACTGGCGACCGTCTAGTGGGCGGCACACAAATGAAAATTGTGGACGAGATAACAAATATGGAAATCACTTCAAAAAATCGCACAGGGAAATTATTTTTTAAAGGTGGGAAAGCATACAATGTGTGCATTTTATCTATCTTAATGACTGTTTATATTCTAATTAATGTAACTTTTTTAGGCTTATATAAAGAATTATTAATGAAGAACTATTTTCAACTATTTGTTATGTGTGTATCCAGAACAATTTTACAATGCTGGTCGGTGGGCGTGTCTATGTAGAAGATCGACAAAGCAGGTAATGATAGAAAGGCTGGAAATAAATCATCGCATCATCTTTTCCCTAAGGCACAAAGGGCCGCCACAGACAGCTATTTCACCTTTGCTGGTCCCTGGCAATTTTCTAGGCAGTTACACAAGATCTGATTGTGTCAGTGTTTTTTTTTTCTGATGTGCGTCTTCACGTTTCCCTTGGCTTTCTCTGTTTCCTTTTCACCTGAGTCCTTAGCGCCTTACTGTAATACCATCAGGATTCAGTCTTTAAGTAGGCTGAACAAAATACTCATTTGAACTCAGGACCAATCAAGTCAAACTTGTGCCAACACATCAGTGCTTTTTTTTAAACTTGGACATTTTATAAATCGAATTTCGTAAACTTTTGTCAACTTGATCAGCATCTTCCTTTCCTCAGGTGGGACTGTCCTGCGTCGCTACATGGGTGTGGAGTCATCAACCACTGCAGTGTTTACAGACGACGGCTGGTTCGACTCTAACGATGTGGGATACATTGAGTAGGTTAACACATACGTCGAAGGGAATATCTGAGCAGAGCAAAGGGTGTGATTAGCCTATATATACATGTGTATATATGTATGTCAGTATATAGGCCTATGTGGGTATATATATATATATATATATATATATATATATATATATATATATATATATATATATATATATATATATATGTATGTATATGTATATATATGTATATATAAATATAAATATAATTATAAATATAAATATAAATATATATATATATATATATATATATATATATATATATATATATATATATATATATATATATATATATATATATATATATATATATATATATATATACGTGTGTGTGTATGTATGTTTGCATGTAAATAAGACATGTTTACGTCTGAAAATGAGAAATGGCATTACGGCTAGCAATATTAAAAACTCGGTCTATTATCCCATTAGTGAGTCTGGCGGTCTGGTCGTCATTGGGAGAACGTCTGATTACATCTTGGCTGGCTTTACCGTAGTCCACCCCCAGTGGCTGGAGGAGTCGATCATCAAGTGTCCAGGTGTCGCCTCGGTCGTCGTTGTAGGTCGGTCACATTCGTGTCTTCTACTCTCGACTGTAAAGTCAATGTTTGCTAAAGTTAACATCACCAATACTAAACAGTGTTTCTTCCAGACTTTTTTTCTCCTGGAGGGGGGGGGGGGGGGGGCACTTGACATGTTTGGGCGGTGGGGGGTGGGGGGGGCGGACAACATTTTCCGGTGGGGGGAGGGGACCTTGGTAAAAGTATGTGTTTTCTATATAGGCCTACATTCCATTTCGTTCGGGGGCGGTAGACTTTCTTCGGGGGGGGGGGGGGGGGGGGGGAGCACCACCCCCTCCCCACCCATCCCACCTTCCCGAGAAGATGCTTGGAAGAAACTCTGATACTAAATATAGTGGTGTCAGTGGTATTATTTCCATTACTAAATGTTTTAGTATTAATTGCCACTGCTAAAGATAGTAGTATTATTTTCTACAACGATATTGCTTGTTCTCCCCACTGAATTTCTTCCTTACCAAATATACGTGATTTATTTTTATTTATTCAGTATAAACTCTTTCAACAAAGATTATCGAAATTATTATTTTAACGTTTTAAATGAACACTTATACCAATTTTAACAAAAGCATATAAAAATACTTGCAGGAATTTCCCATCCAGTCAGATTCCAGGAACTGTGTGTTTGTGTTGTGAGGGAAAAACATTCAAACTTGACAGAACAGGATCTGAAAGAGTTTTGTAAGAAGATCTTTTTTGACACTCACATCTCCCCAGAAGAAGTTCCGGAAAAATTCTTTTTTACTGATTCTTTCCCGCATACCTTCACGGGCAAAGTCCGGAGGAAAATGTTGGAAAAAATGGCCGCTGAACATTTCCAAAACTGATTGACTACACACAGGGCTAACTGTCATCGTACATGACACTCTTTTTAATACATTTTTTAAATCTCTGTTTTGTAAGGTGTCCAGAAATGCAATTTAAAAAATTGCAAGAAACTAACTTAGGTAAAAGTTTTCATCTGATGCTAGAAGATAGCTTGTTATTTATGTAAGGATCTCATTTCAGTTGTCAATTGGTAACAACGATGAAACTGGTTGATACATCTTAGTTTGATTATGTGACTGATTATTATTGTACAAAAAATAATTTAATCCAATTAGTTAAAAAATGCCGGAACGGAGTTATAGTTATTTTATTTTCTACGTTTAAATTATTGCGAGTTTTTAAAAAAAAGTATTTGGCCCCATTACATTAGTGGCAGAGAACTGTAGTAGCGTACGCAGCGAGAGCAAGTGCCCCCCCCCCCTCCGGAGAAAAAAAGTCTGGAAGAAACACCGCCTGCATACGCTCTGTGTAGGTTGCTCATACGCCTTGCTGGAATATGACAATGATGATCAGTGTAGTAAATCAATGATTATTTAATTCTACTGCAGCTATTTTAAACAGAGCAAGGAAATGGCTTTTTTTTTTTTTTTTTTTTTAAATTGGTATATGGTGATTTATGAATAATTCTCTGTTATTTAAAAGAAAAATTGTAGCATTGTTTACTTTTTCTGACATTTAGAAAAGTTAAATAAACGACAAAACCAAGAAAATTGTTCTTTTTTTTTAAATTCTGAATTCGCTAACTTCCAAATTGATAGGTTGAAACAATTACTATATAGAACATGTAAATATTTAAAAAAAACATTTAATAAGTAGCAGCAGCCATGATAGAGTATGGTTTCAGTAAATACACACACAACTACACACAATTTTAGTCACGCATTGTCTATCATCATTTTAACACATCGCCTGGTGCGATTATATCAGTCACCTGTATCGGGCACATGATTGTATCAGTCACCTGATTGTATCAGTCACCTGATTGTATCAGTCACCTGTTATAGTCACCTGTATCAGTCACCTGTATCAGTCACCTGTATCAGTCACCTGTATCAGACACATGATTGTATCAGTCACCTGATTGTATCAGTCACCTGTTATAGTCACCTGTATCAGTCACCTGTATCAGTCACCTGTATCAGTCACCTGTATCAGTCACCTGTATCAGTCACCTGTATCAGTCACCTGTATCAGTCACCTGTATCAGTCACCTGTATCAGTCACCTGTATCAGTCACCTGTATCAGTCACCTGTATCATTCACCTGTATCAGTCACCTGTATCATTCACCTGTACCAGTCACCTGTATCAGTCACCTGTATCAGTCTGATATAACTGGCCACATCACACAGAGCCAGCAGCCACCGCTGGTTATCAAGGGAGACAACAGTAAATCACACCATGAAGTTTTTTTTCTATATATATCGACTTTTTAATCTAGTAGGTTATTATTAATTTAATATCTATCGTTTAGCCCTTCTTGATTTTGTAAATATGCATATCCTTGAAGATATGGGGGTGGGATTGACAGTGGTGTAGTTAGCGATAAATATATCCGGTTAACTCTTTACAAAACACGCTTTTAACTTAACTGCAGTGTTAAAAACCCTTGTCACTTATTCCTACAAAACAAAGTGGGTCGATATGCTGAAACTAACAACAGCCAAGCTGTTAAATAATATAAAGAAAAAAAAAGATTTTTTTTCAACACTACAGAATACTAACTTTAGTTTGTACAAGAAACAGCATAAAATAATCAGACTCGATGTGTTCTTTTCTTCTTCTGCTTCGTTCTTAATTTTTAGTGTTGGAAGGGATCGAGCCTTATCTGCCAAAGGGTTTGAACTCGAGACTATTTCGAATGTATTAACCATGTGCTTTGGCCGACTAGACTGCGCCTCCATCACAGTTAAGGATACGTGTCTACTGGTTATGCGCCATTGAGGCCATTGACCCCGATTTTAGCCTGCTTTTCTTTTTGGATTTGCTTCCATAGCCTTTGTCCAACCAAGAACAAACTACAAGGCAGCAGTTGTTTTATTTTGCAGTTGTCTCTCCTAGAAGAGTTGCTGTCCCCAGCTAACGAGCCTCATCTGCCCGAGGGTTCGAAATCGAGATGTTTTGGTTTAGCAACCATGAGCTTTACCGACTCGACCGCGCCGAAAAAGCATAAAAGAATCAGACTCGATATGTTCTTTTGATCTTTGAGTTTTTAATGGATTTTATTTCAAAGTTTGAAACAAAACCCGAAAAACTACTAGCACGGATGTAACAGAATACTCAAGTGTATCATTTCCTGGTCACAACGATCTAATAATCAAACCTGAGGCGTCGCGAGGCGGGGGAGGGGGTACGAACCATTAAGGGGGGGGGGGGGGGGGGAGGATGACACCAAGACGAAAAACAAATATAGAAGAAAAATGCATTTTTTGCCAGTTCAGTTAATGAATAATTAGTGTTTAAAAGTCTTATAAGTACACATTGGCCATCTAAAAAATATATACACACACAAATACACAAATACACACACACACACACATATATATATATATATATATATATATATATATATATATATATATATATATATATATATATATATATATATATATATATATATATATATATATGTGTGTGTGTGTGTATATATATAAATATAATATATGTGTATGTGTATGTGTATGTGTGTATGTGTGTGTGTATGTGTGTGTGTGCCGTAGGAGCGGCACGGTTTGCCCCAGATACCCAGTGGTGTGTAGCAGGATCTTGACTGACGGATCCTGCACGCCAGGTAAGTTGACAGCGACACACGTGTAAGAAGATCAAGTAATCCGCTTGTTACACGACAGATGTTTGCGAGTAAAGCATACCTTTAATTAATTTCTTATCCATGCCACCTTGCGTGGCGGTGGGGGTGGGGTAGTGGGTGGGAGATTGCTGTTGAGTCGAGCAATATCCGCGAAGATCAGGGAAGTTTTAAGGACGTGCCGTAAGTAAACCAAATTAGTATGGACATTGGCTGGGATAGATCACGTGATTCTGTACAGCGGAAGTTTCTGTCATACCACGTTGTTCTGTTTACTCTTGAGACTTGTGTTTTACAGAAAAGTAAAAGGACCTGCTTGAACAAGACAAAGTAACAGATAACTAAGGTACTAAGGTATTGTTTTTTTTAGTGTTGTTTGTTACGCTTGTGTTTTGAGAGATGAAAACAATGTACAAAGATATGGCCTACATCTCCAACTGTGTTATTTATATTCGTTTCCTTAATTTATGAACTCTTTTCTCATACTTGATGTCAACACCATTCCACCATAATAATGGTATTCTTAGTTTTATCAGCTCTACTTTCATTCTTGGTCGCAACACCATTTCACCATGATAACGGCAATGGTGTTCTTCGTTTTATCAACTCTACTCTAAACTGTTTATACCTTCCTAATTAGTCACCCCCAACCCCCCCCCCAACCCCAACTACTGACTCTTATCCTCCCTTAATATATACCTTTTGTCCAAACCATCCCCACATTTGTCCACATCATCCGCACATTTGTCCAAACAGTTATCCTTGCCTTCTCAAAACTTTTACAAGTCTGTGTGTGTATGTGTGTGTGTGAGCATGCGCATGTGCGCGTGTGTACGGGTGATACTGTTCGCATGTTTGTGTACAATAATGTGTACACATAAATCAATAAACTTTTGAATTATAAGCCAACCTCTTACATTTGAATTATAAGCCAATCTCTTACATTTGAATTATAAGCCAACCTCTTACATTTGAATTATAAGCCAACCTCTTACATTTGAATTATAAGCCAACCTCTTACATTTGAATTATAAGCCAATCTCTTACATCTTAATTGCAGCCAATAGAAAACAAATTGTAACGTAACCTATGATGACGTCAGCTGGCCCGGAAGTTGCACAACTGGCCCTCACGTCATGCTCAGGATTTTCTATCTGTGACGTCACTGACGGCCAAAATGTGGATCCGGTTATTCTAGACAATTATCGGATCGAAATTGGCAAACTACAAGAATTGCTTTCTACTTTTTCTGCAAAGGTAGTTATGATTTATAACACTATCTTTATACCACTAATTTTTTAGACTTGTCAATGTTTAGTGATTATAACACTGTCTATACCACTGTACAGATTGAGACTTGTCAATGTTTAGTGATTATAACACTGTCTATACCACTGTACAGATTGAGACTTGTCAATGTTTAGTGATTATAACACTGTCTATACCACTGTACAGATTAAGACGTGTCAATGTTTAAGGGTTATAACGATGTCTATACCACTGTGTTGACTTGAGACGTGTTAAATTTTAATGGCTTTATTAGATGGCAGTCAGTAGAACTTAACTAGGTGTAAATCGATACGATTTCTCATTCTTAGTCATGTAACTGTAATGCTTTCAACAGTTTTATTTACAAAGTCTGAGCAGTGATTTTTCCAGACTTCTCCGGGGGAGGGGGGGGCACTTTTTCTCCGGGTGGGGGGCGGACAAATTTTTCCGGGAGGGGGGGGGGGCGGTCACTGTTAAAAGTATATATTTTCTATATAAATTCTATTTCGTTCGGGCGGGGGAGGGGGTAGACAGTCTTCTGGGGGGTTACGTCCCCGAAGAGATGCCTGGAAGAAACTCTAAGTGAGGCGTAGGTACCGTTAATTCACTGAATGTTTGTGTAATTGTTTCTTCAGTTTATGAAAGCTTGTGTTACATTTAGAGTGTCGGTGGGGCGCTTGGTTAATCTCTAGCTATCAGTTAATAAGTAATGGGCCTCTTTAGTTGTGCAATCCTAATTTATAAAAGCCCAATGTGCGCACATCTCTCTCTCTCTCTCTCTCTTTCTCTGTCCGCAAAAAATTTTCGCCGGACATCACGTCAGAATCGGCAGCGATATATCGAGAATTTTTTACGGACTTTTGTTGAAAATAATATGTTAGATGTTTTAAATGTATAACCACAATTTTATTTAAAGAAGAAAAATAAAAATTTAAGGCGTATTCGAATGTAGAGAAACAGTATTATTTATGCAACCGGAAAAGCATTAATATATGTGAAAAAGAACGCATAAAACTGTGACGTCACTATTGCTTATACATTAACTAATGACGTCATCTGCCGTGTTAAGAATGAAAAGAAATGAACTATTTCATTCAAATTTGATTTAGATCTACGTACACTATGAAATGTATACAATACAATTTTTCCGGCCTAAACTCATAAAATTTATTTTATGTATTTGGATTCTAGATCTAGAGATTCTAGATCTAGACTAAATCTAAATCTAAATCTACGCAATAACTAGATCTAGACGTAGACGCTAAGATCTAGATTTAGACTCTAACTTCTCTAAAATCAATTCCAAAAATAAATGTCTATATTAGGACTAAACTATTTCAAGACTTATTTATTTTATACAAAATCTTTGTTTGGAACTGGCTAATTTGGGATAAAAAATTAATTTGAAAGAATAGGCATATTCGCGTAAGTTAAGATTTTAAAATACGTGTTTCATTCTCCGTATTTTATAAGGTGCCTAAATAGCGGAGATGTTAGTGTACATTGAACCACGCAGGTGGTGCGGGTTCGAGACACAGCAAGTCAACTTGGTTAATGTATTCTTTTTATTATGCTCGGGCTAAATTTAAAAAAAAAATTCTTTTAGGAATCTAGATCTAGATCTAGATTGTCGGGTGTCCGATAGGGCACTTCCCGGCGCCGCAGGCGCTTCAAATTTGGCATGATCTTGCCTTGGTGCGACAGAACACGGGGGCCGGTTGGCCGAAAAGTCTACGATGTGGGGGTCAAAACTGACCTCGACTGACCGGTACCTTATATGAGCTATAAATCGAAAAAAAATGTCCACGGAGGAACCTCTTCATAACTCTTGAGGTCGTAGACCGACCTTCGGGCGAATTAATTAAGCATTCAAATTCTCAATGTTTTCGAAAGCCTAAGCGAAGCTGGGCAGCATGCCTAGTTAGTCATAACTGATTGACGTCTTTAAGTCAAGTTGTGTAAGTAGCCATACTTTATCAGTAGATCTATGCTGCCCAGTGTAACAAATGCCACTGTTTCCACGCTTTCAGTGGGTAAGCTGGAAAATCGTTCTGGACAAGAAGAAAATGGCAGAGGTCAAACATTGGGTCACCACAGAACTGAGTATCGTGCAGGTTACCTGTAACACGGAGCTACCTGCTGTACAGGATACCTGTAACTGTAACACGGAACAGGTCAGTTTTTGGGGCCATGGTCATGTATAATAAATAAAATGTATATAAGATGTATGGTATGATTATACATCTCAAATGTATAGAATATATGTAAAATGTGTAATCACTGAAATAAAGTTAGATCTATTTAATTTTGTTAGCTAGGTTTTATTCAAAGTAAGAGGAACTAAAATTAAAATACAATAGATCTTATGTGAAGTCTAATGGATGTCCCTTACTTGCCCATACGAATACCTAATGATTTGTATGTCTATTTTAAAAAAAAAAATTTCTGGTCTGTGACCATTGTACGGATGGCTAGTCACCTTAAACATACACATTTTTGTTTACACATGTTTAATATCGACAGCATACGACGAGGAAGAGTATAGAGCAGGGGTCGGCAACCTGCGGCTCGCGAGCCGCATGCGGCTCTTTTGATATCAAGATGCGGCTCACCAGCTTCTTGAACAAATACTAATAATCTTAATAAAAAAATAAAATATTTGAAATTTAAAAAAATGTTTGTGGCTCTTTAAAACCAGGGAAATTTTGAAAATTGTAACTTTTGGCTCTTCCGCTTCAAAAGGTTGCCGACCCCTGGTATAGAGAACCCAAAGATTTGAAAATCAGGCGAAATTGGGGAGGGGGGGGGGGGCTTAGTTTATCAACGGCTCTGTGTACCAAATTTTTCATTTCTCTTAGCGGCATTGTAGCCAATTTAAGTTGTTAATTAGCATTTTTGTAAAAAGTAAAATAGTTTATTATGAATATTAATCTGAAACGCTACATAAGAAACACCTATAATTTCTTCTTTATTTCTAGTTTTCTATACTTATATCGTAAACTACAGAATTTGGTGGACCTAAATTAGTTGTATCTACCCCCTACAGCAATGTCGCCTCTACAGTCTAACACAGATGTCAGTCTACGCCTACTTCCTTAAGACCCACCTCAACCACCGGGATTACGGAATCCACGCATGCGCGGACATACAGGAAATAGTTATCCGACAATTGAAGGCCACGTGCTTGCTGAAACAGCTGCTCCAACCGGAAGTCTCAAACGACGACATCTTTAATTTCGTCAAAAAACATTTCACCCGACCGGCCGTCTCGTTCAAAGGCAAAACGCCGCTGGAAATAAGGGCGTTCACTATCCTTGCAGTAGATCTGATGAATACCACCATGAGTTCCAGCCCATTTTTCGTGTGTTCTTTAAAAAACTAAGAAATGATACGACATTAGCTTCAGCTCATTTATATATATAAAAAAAGCTTTAACGAGATAGGAAGTTTTTGGTAGATGATGTCACATTCTAGGTGAGGGAGAAAGGGGTTCAGATTTTAGTAGGGATATATTGAGAGGGGTGAAATTTTGTAATTATTTTGTAATTTCAAATTAATAAAATATGTTAATTAATTTTTGTTACATTTATGGGTTTTTTACGGGGGGGGGGGGAGCATTGTGATGTCATTTGAAAAGGGAGGTAGGGTAACAAGGCGCCCTTTTTTGTAATTTCGTGACGTCCTTTATTGATGACCCCTAGGTCGTCTTGTCATTGAAACGAAAATAGTTTCTAAAACGGAAGCTAAGCTGAAGATCCTTTCAGTTTTAAACTTCAACCAGCTATGGTATTTCGAATCATGTTCTGTGTTAATCAACAAACTTTGAAACAACGACGTTTCTATATTGTGTTCTGGTTTTAGTTTTAGTTTTATACAAACTGTAAAACAACGACGATTCTATATTGTGTTCTGGCTTTAGTTTTATACAAACTGTAAAACAACGACGACTCTATACTGTGTTCTGGCTATAGTTGTATACAAACTGTAAAACAACAACGATTTTATATTGTGTACTGGCTTTAGTTTTAGTTTTATACAAACTGTAAAACAACGACGACTCTATATTGTGTTCTGGCTATAGTTATATACAAACTGTAAAACAACGACGATTCTATACTGTGTTCTGGCTTTAGTTTTAATATAACCTGTTGAAAAATAAAAACGTGTGAGCCGCAATCTGTCGCAGACCAAAGGTTAAATGTCACTGGTGTTTTATTTATCAGTGTTGTGAAAAAGGTTAATTAAATAAGAAATTGATTCCATGCATTAAAAAAAATCTTGCCGATAAATACAAAATTGAGTTCAAACACTTGTAAATCTACACACTGAGATTAAAATTATATTAATAATGCAATTATGAAAGTACAAGAAATCTTAATGCAACTGCAATATGATTTCTATGAATTTCTAAGTCCATGAAATCTTAAATTAGCAATACTTTATTGTCGATGCCAGTTTATCTTTTAGAAATTTTTAAAAAAATAAGTCAGTCATTTAGTTGATCAAACCCTGGAGTGTCTATAGTAACAACCAGGGTTTCTTTCAGATATTTATCGCCCGGGGGGGGGGAGGCGCACTTAATATTATACATTTTTATTTCATCTCGGGGGGGGGTAGACATGCTCCTGTAGTACTCTCTCCCCCGAGGGATGCCTGAAAAAACTAAGGCTACAACACAGTCGTGGTTTAGATGTGAGCTCAGCTCATTCGACTTAGTGGGAGTAAACTTTTATTGTAACTTATGAATACAGCTCTGGATAAATTTGGGTTAGAGAATCATAGAACTCTCCCCTCCCCTACCTCTCATGTTGTTGGGTCTTAATTTTTTTTAAAGCGTAGCGATCTACAGAAAATAAATTAGGAACTTCTGAGCATAAAAATAATATGGCAATTAAAAAATTAGATGCAAAAATATCACAAACGCAACCGCGATGATAAAAAATATCGGGAAAATCACTTTCACTTTAAATTTTAAATCGGCTTTATCCGATTATCTTTTTATATCAATTGGCGGGGAATGCACCAAGATACCGTGTTTTGGTATGATTTTTATTTCTATAACTCATATCACTACAAAGGTGACACTGACTTGTCGGCTATTGACGTAACACGGATGTTAGATTTGAAATGACACAATGAACTATTAATGTCAACTGTTTAAGCTTTATTTTACTCCACTGTTGTCTGTAAAATATTGAATTATGAATAAAAGTTGATTGATATGCAACAGTCAAATTTTCAGACCTTTATGTAACAATGACCATATTTTCCAGTTTTAGAAACAAAGACCATATTTTCCAGTTTTAGAAACAAAGACCATATTTTCCAGTTTTAGAAACAAAGACCATATTTTCCAGCTTTAGAAACAAAGACCATATTTTCCAGTTTTAGAAACAAAGACCATATTTCCAGCTTTAGAAACAAAGACCATATTTTCCAGTTTTAGAAACAAAGACCATATTTTCCAGCTTTAGAAACAAAGACCATATTTTCCAGCTTTAGAAACAATGACCATATTTTCCAGCTTTAGAAACAATGACCATATTTTCCAGCTTTAGAAACAATGACCATATTTTCCAGCTTTAGAAACAAAGACCATATTTTCCAGCTTTAGAAACAAAGACCATATTTTCCAGTTTTAAAAACAAAGACCATATTTTCCAGCTTTAGAAACAAAGACCATATTTTCCAGTTTTAAAAACAAAGACCATATTTTCCAGCTTTAGAAACAAAGACCATATTTTCCAGTTTTAGAAACAAAGACCATTTTTTCCAGCTTTAGAAACAAAGACCATATTTTCCAGCTTTAGAAATAAAGACCATATTTTCCAGCTTTAGAAACAAAGACCATATTTTCCAGTTTTAGAAATAAAGACCATATTTTCCAGCTTTAGAAACAAAGACAAAGTGGCTCTACCGTACAAACAACATTTAATCTGGCCCCTACCCACGGGACCAGGGCAGAAGTCTGGCCCCTACCCTCATGACCAGGACACAGCATTTAGTCTGGCCCCTACCCGCTCAGATCTGTTCGGTAAAGGTTAAACCTACCAGTAGCACCAGTCTCCCGCCGGCATAGCTCTGGGGGTCGCTGGGGCACACAAGCCATCCCACCTCGCCAAGGCGCTGTGCCATTAGGATGGCCAAAGTGCCTCCCCTACGGTTCCAGAGACACGCCTACTAAGTGTTCTGCCCACACGACTCACGCGACTGCCCTTGCTAATTCGCGAGTACGTTGCCAAGAACCACGACTGCACCGGGTAAGGGAGATAACAAGACCCCGTGTACCAAATGTAGAAGTAAGCGCTAGTCAGTCAACATGCTCCATGACAAGGTCATGCATCGTGAGCGTGTGGACACTTAAACAAGTGGAACACACACGACACAGCCACTGTTGCCGTCACTTCAGCACCCAGATAGAAGGGGGGGGGGGGTTATACCAGCTTTCAAATGGAACAAGATCTGTCTATATTTTGACGCGCGGACTTAAGGAAAATAGCTTTACTTCCTGTTAATTTATGACTTGACGAACTTTTTTTTACTTTCTCGTATACGAAGTATAAAAGAAGTATTGTAATCGTGAAAAAAATCGTAAATCGAGATTTGACGTTTTACACCTCCCTGAGTCGGAAAAACATAGTTTTGCAATTTTGTCCGCATGTCTGTGTGTATGTGTGAGTATTTGTGTGTATGTGTCTTCCTTAACATTAGTAAAGGTATCCAATAGATACTAAAGTGACCCACGCTTTTCTTTATAGTTATTTAAATAGTAGTTTATAATTTATTTTCTACTTTTTAGTGCATTAAAACATAAAAGCTTGTTATTAAAACGTTTTTTATGAATTTTTGTTACAAACTTTTATTTAACTCAATTCCTCTCACCTCTGTCGTCAGTATGTCTAAATCGAAACGCCCGAGCGAAATTGCAGGCATTTCTAACTGACAGATACGGTTCGTAATTGATACGTGGGTCAAGGCATGAAGACAATGCATAATGACATTCAGTTTGACTTAATTGGTAGCCTAATTAATTTTTTATGAATTAATTAAAAAATGTTCCAAATTAGTAGGCAGTCTTATCCAACTACGCCACACTATTATGCACGCGTCATCACGTTCAATAGCGCGTCATCACGTTCAAGGCGTGCGCAATGGTTTTTAGTCATGTAACTCTAGTGTAAATAAAACATGTAAAGTACTAAAAAAAATTCATAAAAAACGTTTTAATAACAAGCTTTTATGTAATAACGCACTAAAATGTAGAAAATAAACTATACATTACTATTTAAATTACTATAAGAAAAGCGTGGGTCACTTCCTAAATATTAGTAAAGGTATCCAATAGATAATAAAGAAACCTACGCTTTTCTTTATAGTTATTTAATTAGTAGTGTATAATTTATTTTCTACTTTTAGTGCATTATTACATAAAGCTTGTTATTAAAACGTTTTTTATGAATGGTTTTTACTTTCTCGTAAACGAAGTATAGAGGAAGTATTATAGTCAAAATCGAGAATTTCACAAATCTCGACGTTTTCCACATCCCTGAGTCGGAAAAACATAGTTTTTCAATTTTGTCCGTATGTCTGTATGTATGTGTTTGTTTGTTTGTATTTGTGAACACGATAACTTGAGTACCGTTACAGCTAGGTTGATGAAATTTCATATATTAGTATAATATAAAATGTGTAGTTCTCCATCAACTTTTCAGCGATTTCTGATAACTGGAAGTGGTACTTATACTACTTTTAGTTTTCAAAAGCCTATAACCTGAGTACTGTTTCGGATAAATAAATGAAATTTCACATGTAAGTAAAAAATCTAATTAAGTGCCTTTTTTCAATTTTGAGTAATTTCCCTTGACCGGAAGTAGTAATTTACGCTATTTCCAATTTCTAAAAAAAAGCGCTTATGAATTTATAAAGTACTAATAATATACCACACTATTATACACATATTGTTTGCCATTCCCTTGGTGCGCAATTATTTTTTTCTGCGAGATTCTATTCTATTTTTAAAAGTTCAAGAATTTAAAAATTGATTAATTAAAAACCATGTCTATATCCCGAGTTGCCATCTCCTGTTGTGTTAAGTTAGAATATTCGAGAAAGTTTAGGGGAGATCACTCCCGTTTTTTTTTAATTGAGACTATAAAAAAAGAAATTTGTACATTTTGCAACTGAACGTTTTAATTCAAGGTTTACTTTCCAAAATACGAAACATTTCGCTCTATTATACACATATTGTTTACGTCCATTTAGTGAGCAATTATTTTCTCTACATGGTTTTATTCTATTCTCAAAGTATTAAAATATTGATAAAAAAAAATTTCATATGCACTAAAAAGAAGAAAATAAATGATTTTCTTTAAATATATAGATATTTAATTAACTATAAAGAATTACGCCTATAAAGAAAAGCATGGGTGTCCTGTACGACACTTAACACCTTGCAGTCCCCCCCCCCCCCCCCCCTACAAAAGATGCCTGAAAGAAACTTATACTACAACCCGTTCGTGGTTTAGATTTGAGCTCAGCTCATTCGGCTTAGCGGAAGTTTTCTTTTATTGTAACTTATGAATACAGATCTGGATAAATTTGGGGTTCGAGAATCATAGAACGCCCCGTTACGCCCCCCCCCCCCCACATCCCAAGCACCGCCATTGAAATGTAAGTTTAATAATTAGTTAGAGGGTCTTTATTTTATAAAAATAGCATGGCAATTAAAAAATTTGTTGCAAAAATATCACAAGAGCAACCGCGGTGATAAAGTTATCGGGAATATCACTTTCACTATAAATTTTAAATCGGCTTTATCCTATTCTCTTTTTTTTCAGTTGGCGGGGAAATCACCAAGATAGCGTGTTTTGGTCTGATTTTTTTCTATAAACAGATCACTACAAAGGTGACCTTGACATGTCGGCTATTGACGTAACACGGATGTTAGATTTGAAATGACCTAATGAACTAATTAAGTCGGCTATCTCAGCGGTATCGCTATGTCGATTCAATTAATTAATTAACGGTGGAGGTGTGGGTGGACAGGGAAGTTTAGGTCAAATTAAATGTAATGGGGTGGGGGTGGTATGGGGGGGGGGGATAAGTTTATCGCAAATCGTAAGTTGTTCCACCGAGTTATTAGGGTTAACTTCAGTGTTTGGATTAAACTGAAAGGTTAATAGGATTCATGTTTACATTTTCTATCACTGACCATTTAGAGTTAATTGGTCTACGGTCTTACGTATTTAGTTAAGTTTGCAATCAAACGTGTGGGGCTAGACTTAGATATGGCTAAAGGTTAACGTTAATTATATGTTTGCAAACATCTACCCTAGTATGTGAGTTTTTGGCGGGCTTTGGTTCAGTAATAGCAGCATGAGAACAATGTTTTCCTGGAACTGTTTGGCGAGTTTTAAATTTTTAAGCTTATTTTGTAAGAGTGCATCATCTACACCACATTTCATAAACCACATTACTTAACACCACATTTCATAAAGCACATTACTTAACACCATATTTCATAAAGCACATTACTTAACACCACATCACATAAAACACGTCTTCATATTCACTCATGTATGACCTCATGCTAGGGGTAAACATGGGTTTGGTTAAGCCACTTCACACGAGCTACGTCCCATACACCACATGACATACACAACATTCATATCATCAGATCACATACACTATATCACATACATCACATTCACATAATCACATCACAAACACCACATCTCATACATCACATTCATATCATCACATCACAAACACCACATCACATACATCACATTCACATCATCACAACACAAACACCACATCACATACATCACATTCACATGATCACATCACAAACACCACATCACATACATCACATTCGCATCATCACATCACAAACACCACATCACATACATCACATTCACATAATCACATATATCCAACCACACAAAAAGCCTAGCTTACATCACATCAAATACAACATTCATATACACTACACGAGACACACGCAACTCTCCACATCATATTCACAACATAACAACACATCATACAAAACAACACATTTGCCCACCTCACATAAATAATTTTCTATTTAACACATATACTAAGTCTAGTAAATATCAACCTATAAATGTCGTCGTACTGTGCATACAAATATGAATGAAAACATAACACGGGTGCTATAAGGACGTCATTTTTTTCTAACTTGAAAGTATATTAGTGAGGTAATCACAATCGACATTCTACTCACAAGAGCTAGAAGTTACGCAACTTAAAAAAAAACCCATTGTAACTCCTTTTCAAACCAAAATAATTTGTGTTTATTTTTTTCTTCTACTTTGTTATAATTTCAAGCACATTATTTGTATCCAGTTACCTCTATCCTGATACTTCATGTATTTACCACATGGGATTTTAACCACAATTTTCTCTTGGTGTGAATGTAAACATTTTTGTCCATGTTTACGTAAATAAAATGTCACACTTCCTCTACCCACAATGCAACAGACCATTTTCAAATATTTAATCTCTTCAACAAAATTTATGATAGCTCCACGAATGCCGCAATTGATGTTTCAAAAATGGTATGTTGCCTATATTTGATGAATTTTTTTAAAATAACATTTTAATTTGTTTATTGTATATAATAATATATTGATATATATACATAGATTTTACTTTATATTTACAAAAAAAAGTTATTTACTGGATTTTGTTTAAGTTGGATGCTAAGACATCAAGATTTAAATTAAAATAAAATTTCTATTCAGTGATGCGTTCTTTTATCTATTTTTATGGTATTATATACTATTGTCTGTATGTTTTTAATATTTTTCAGTAAAAGAGAGAAACAAAATCGTAACAGGATATCAGCGCACACCTATGCGATTACCCTGGACTTTTTTCACTTTCCAGTGACCACCCCCCTACCCCACACCCACACAATAGACGTGTGTCCTGTTTATGTCGGGACACACGGGCTATTAATTACCTGTGTTTTCCATCCAACCGTTAGACCGTTAGCTGATACGGCGATTGGATGACTCAGTGGTACTTTTTAATTAGGAGAGGTAGATTGGTGGGGGGAGGGGTGCATAGATCAGAGAGGCTGGGAGAATAGAAGGATGGGTGAGGTGGGTATTTTAAGACTATGTTAAATTTCCCATTGTTTTAGTACGTGGTCAGTTTGGAGCGAAAATTAATGGGGAATCTCCGCCAGGGGGTATAAATAAAAGGGTAGGTTAGTAGCTCAGGTTATGTCCAAAGCCCACCACACAAAGAATCGTTAACTTGCTTTAAAAAAACGGACGTTTTCGCATGAATAATTTTTTCGCTTGATTTGATTTGTCTACGGTAAGTTAAAATTTCATTTTAAAACACTTTACTGGATTTAGGAAAGTTTAAAAACAGGTTGCAAATTAAATTAATTTCTTAACAAAAAAAATGGACGCCTGTTTTATTGTTTTCTTTTTAAACTAATTCATCTTCCTCAGTTGAAATATTACATTTTTTAACAGGTGAAAAAAAATATAATCCAGAGCTCAGCTAAAAAACACATTATGACGTCTGCTGGTACACAAGTAGCCGCCCTTGCCTTATCGTCTTGTTCGGGTGGTAGCGCGCCCTCTGACGTAATGGCCACGGCTGTAGATAGAACTGGTGGTGATGCCGTTCTTCAAGAAAATTACCGGAGAGAGATTTTAAAACTTAGAGATCTGCTCAATGTCTTCTCTATTAAGGTAATTTAAACATTACAGAAAGCTGATTTTTTTAAAAAAATACAACTATTGTGTTACCTAATAATTGTGCGGCTATCCAAACCAAATATACAAATAGTTGTGCGACTAGCCACTCTAAATATATAATAATTGTGTGACTAGCCACGCTAACATACAATAGTTGTGTAACAGCCACGCTAAACATACAATAGTTGTGTAACTAGCCATGCTATACATTTACCTATTCTGTTACCTAATAGTTGTGCGACTAGCCACGCTAAGCTTACAAATCGTTGTGTGACTAGCCATGCTAAACATACAATTATAGTTCGATTATCCATTCTAAACATACAACTATTGTGATTCCAGTTTGCGTATTGGAAGAGTTGGATGGGCGCGGGCTTGAAGGACAAGATAAGAAAAATAGCAGCAGATGCCATCAACTTGTCAGACGACCAACTGCCCGCTTTGTTAACGTTACAGGTAATGTTAAAAATACTTTGTTAACGTTACAAGTAATGTTAAAAATACTTTGTTAACGTTACAGGTATTGTTAAAAAATACTTTGTTAACGTTACAGGTATTGTTAAAAATACTTTGTTAACGTTACATGTACTGCTAAAAATACTTTGTTAACGTTACATGTACTGTTCAAAATACTTGTTAACGCTACATGTACTGTTAAAAATACTTTGTTAACGTTACAGGTATTGTTAAAAATACTTTGTTAACGTTACATGTACTGCTAAAAATACTTTGTTAACGTTACATGTACTGTTCAAAATACTTGTTAACGCTACATGTACTGTTAAAAATACTTTGTTAACGTTACAGGTATTGTTAAAAATACTTTATTAACGTTACATGTACTGCTAAAAATACTTTGTTAACGTTACATGTACTGTTCAAAATTCTTAGTTAACCTTAAAAACGAGAAAAATGGCCCGTTGAGGAAGGATACAACGGGCGCTAGGTTGATAGTGCTGTCTATTTTCTCGGTACTTTAATTTATACAAAATATAGTCATAGGCATATCCCTAAACCATGCACCTAATCTCATTCATGACAAAAGTCGCATTTAGAATTTCTTTCAGGCTACTTTACTTGGGAGGAGGGGGCTTCGCCCCCCACCTCCCCCCCCCCCTACACACACACACACTCCAAAACATGTCTACCGTCCCATTCAACTAAATATAATTATATACTTTTTCCTGTGTCCGCCCCCTCCCCGAAAATTTCAAGTACCCCCACCCCTCTCCGGGGAGGAAAAAGTCTGAAAGAAACACTGGTCGCATTTGTAGATCATACAAACTAAAGGAAGAATCTGGGCGGGGCTTCGCCCCTACCGGAAGAGATGCTTGAAAAAAAAACAACTGCACTCTAAACACTTTTTAGATTAGAAAAAGTTCCCCCCTCCGGGGAGGAAAAAGTCTGAAAGAAACACTGGTGTCGCGCTTAGCCACTACTCGAAGAATTGCATTAAAGAAATTGCAAGAAAACCACTTTTTAGATTAGACACATTAATTAGGCGGTAATTTTATTATTGAGTATCGATGAAGAAATTTCTTTTGAGTTGGGGAGGGGGGGGGGGCTCAGACGTTCTTAAGCGGGGATGGGGCTTCGCCCCTACCCGAAGAATTGTATGCAAGAAACTCTTCACGCAAACCATTTAGATTAGACAAAATTGCCTTTTTATTCAATGTTTACTCGAGAATCAATGACGTCATATTACTGTGTGCACTCTCCGGCTTGATATTATTTTCTACTCTATGCTCAATGTGACGTCATATATTTCGTTTTTCGAATTACTATGCATGTTTTTAATTTTCTTGTGTTTTCTCTAGAGCGTTCTTGTCAGATACATAGATACACAGACAGCGAAACTATTATTATAGACGAGAAAAATGGCCCGTTGAGGAAGGATACAACGGGCGCTAGGCTGATAGTGCTGTCTCTTTTCTCTAAACTAAAACCACCCCACCCCACCCCCCACACCCCCCCCATCCCCCACCCCCCCATCCCCCCACCCCCCACCCCCCCCCCCCCCCTAAACTTACAAAAAAACATGTCTACCGTCCCATTCAACGAAATATAATTATATACTTTTTCCAGTGTCCGCCCCCCTCCCCGAAAATTCCACCCCCGCCCCCGAAAATTTCAAGTACCCCCACCCCTCTCCGGGGAGGAAAAAGTCTGAGGGAAACACTGGTGTCGCGCTTAGCCACTACCCGAAGAATTGCATTAAAGAAATTGCAAGAAAACCACTTTTTTAGATTAGACACATTAATTAGGCGGTAATTTTATTATAGAGTATCGATGAAGAAATTTCTTTTGAGTTGGGGAGGGGAGATTCAGATGTTCTTAAGCGGGGATGGGGCTTCGCCCCTACCCGAATAATTGTGTGCAAGAAACTCTTCACAGCAAACCATTTAGATTAGACAAAATTGCCTTTTTATTCAATGTTTACTCGAGAATCAATGACGTCATATTACTGTGTGCACTCTCCGGCTTGAGATTATTTTCTACTCTATGCTAAATGTGACCGCGTCATACTTCGTTTTTCGAATTACTATGCATGTTTTAATTTCCTTGTGTTTTCTCTAGAGCGTTCTTGTCAGATACATAGATAGATAGATACACAGATAGATACATACACAGACAGCGAAACTATTATTATAGATACTTTTTTAACGTTATATGTGCGTCATATATGGACGAGCCTCACTCTAAATTCATCTCTTTAGCTTATCTTCCCTCAGAAGCAATGACGTTAAGTGTGTTTTCCTTAACCAGATTCTAAAAATGTAACCACTTCTGTCCAGCCAATGTCCACCATTGCCCTCCACCGTCCTTCATAGATCAAGATGCTCATTTACGTTTTACTAGATAGAGCACGGGAATCAAACTCAAGACTCAAGGCTTAGCAGTTGCATACTCTTTTTTTTAACGATGCTAATCACCCCTAATGCAACATATAATTCTGAAAGATTTTGTTAAGACAATTTTCTTAAATTCTGTGTCCGTACTAATTATTGGCTACTGAATTCATAGAACTCACAACAATCTCTATCAGTGGCGTAGCGAGGTCGGGTGTCACCCGGTGCGGCACTTAATGGTGTCACCCCCCAGAGGCGTAGCGACCCTTCCCTGCGCCCGGGGAAAAACTTTCAATTTTCGTTTTGCACACCCCCCTCCCTCAAACTTTTGATTTGCACCCCCTTTAAAACTTTCGATTTGCACACCCCCCCCCCCCCTTCCACCTTTATTGGGATTTGTCAAATTTGCTCTCAAAAGACTTTTTAACACTTGAATTAATCACTTAATTAAGTGGAATTATAATTTTTCTCTATATATTTTGCTATTTTTTGCCTTGGTGTCACCCCCCCTTAATGGTGTCACCCGGTGCGGTCCGCACCCCCCCCCTCTCGCTACGCCATTGATCTCCATACAGTTGTTTTTTTTTTATTTGAATGTCCTCAGTTCTGTTAAAAAGAATTCTACTCCTATATGTTTTGTAAATTATATCTCCCCTCCAGGAGAGCCGACTTTACAGCCTAACACAGATGTCAGCCTACGCCTTTTTCCTCACCTCCCAGTCATGTGACCCTGGCTATGGAACCGACGCTTACGCAGACCTGGAGGAAATAACCAACACTCAACTCCGAACGGTGTGTCTACTTAAGCAGCTTCTTCAGCCGCGACTCACCAATGACGTCATCCACAGCTTCGTCATCCAACATTACACCAAACAAGTCATCACTTTAGCTGACCAAACGCCCACCGTAAAAAGGGCGTTCACCGCCACTGTAATGGACCTTATAAATGAGACCATCGGTTCTGGTTCCTATTTCATTAGATCTCTTGACGTCTCTTAAACAATAGATAAAGTGGTGAAGAATAGGGCTGGTAAATGAGTCACCAACCAGTTCCACGGCTCAATAAAACCTGCATGAGCCAAAGATCTGGTTGGTTACCTACTTACCAGCCCTATTATCGGACATGGCTGTGCCAGATCTTTATGTTGACAAACTTTATATACAATAGGGCTGGTAAGTAGGTCACCAACCAGTTCTACGGCTCAATAAAACCTGCATGAGCCATAGAACTGGCTGGTGACCTACTTACAAGCCATATTCAAGAGAGCTTTACTTGCTAGCTGTACTTTGATTAAACATATCGTATTGGATGGCGAAATACATGGCAGTATAATGTTGTCAGCCTATGTAGACCTTAAGGCTATGTTGTAAAACATATCATTATCCACGTCCCTGAAATAACGCTTGAAACAGTATTCAGTTTTTCTTAAATGTAAAGAATATTCAAAAGGCAGCAAATTAAAATAATTGAACTACATGTGAATGTGCTTAAAAATAAAAATAAATTTTAAAAAAGTAAAAATTAAATGTGATGTCATGTTTTGAGTGCCTTGAATGTTTTGCTGTAAGAGTTAAGTAAAGGCCCATGCCTGCTATGATAATTGTCGAAATATCCGCGATGATTTAGGGTGGGGGATTTAGCCCTACCACAAATTGCATAATTGTAATTATTTTGACTTGTATATAAGATCTGCTGCTCTTAATGTGAAAATGTGTACGGCAGATGAGGGGTGGGGGAGAGAGGGATGGGCCACACGGATGATGTCGCTGTCTGGGAAAAATAAAAAAGTATTTAGCTCTTGACTCCAAATGAACACCCGTGACATGCTCATTGATTTGATTTCTGTATTGATATTTTGTTTTCTGTTATTAGTTACAACAAATTGTGTTCAATTAAAAAATAATTTACTACAATGAATTTTTGTTGCTTGCATTTTTATTTTTACTGTTTTTATTTCAACGTTTTATTTTAACGTTTTTGTCTTAACGTTTCTATTTTAACGTTTTTATTTTAATGTTTATATTTAAAATAATTTGTATCTGAGGTCTAAAATAAATTAAATCACAAAACTTGCTGATTTTACCAGGACATGAATGTTGACATGAATGTTTACATGAATGTTGACGCGATGTTGACATGAATGTTGACGTGAATGTTGACATGAATCTTGACATGAATGTATGAAATTTTAAATTGAAAAAATAGACCTAGTTGTCATGTAGCAATTTACACCAACTCCGACACCAACAATCCAATGTACCACATACCTTCAGATAGGACAAGATAACTCTGAAAAAGACATATTTTTTAGTGTTTGTGTGTTGTTATTGTCTGATTATACCACTGGAACGCGGAAGTTCTTTAAAACGATGTCATGTACACCATACCACACCCCAGCATGACAAGATAACTCTACAGACAAGATAACTCTACAGACAATATAACTCTACAGACAAGATTACAGACAAGATAACTCTTCAGACAAGATAAGTCTACAGACCAGATAACTCTAGAGACCAGATAACTCTACAGACAAGATAACTCTACAGACAAGATAACTCTACTGACAAGATAACTCTACAGATAAGATAACTCTACAGACCAGACTACAGACCAGATAACTCTACAGACAAGATAACTCTACAGACAATATAACTCTACAGACAAGATTACAGACAAGATAACTCTACAGACAAGATAACTCTACAGACAATATAACTCTACAGACAAGATTACAGACAAGATAACTCTTCAGACAAGATAAGTCTACAGACCAGATAACTCTAGAGACCAGATAACTCTACTGACAAGATAACTCTACAGACAAGATAACTCTACAGACAAGATAACTCTACAGACAAGATAACTCTACAGACAAGATAACTCTACAGATAAGATTAGTCTACAGACCAGATAACGCTACAGAAACACAAAGGGTTAAAAAAAACAGGACATTTCACCCTACAAAGCAAAAAATTATTGAAACAAGCATGAACTTATTATCATGGTGAACTATAACATGATACAGCTAAAGACATACCATTTAAAAAAAATAATTAATTAGACATAAGCCAGTCAACAAATAATCTTCATTCAAACAGTAGATTCAGCTCTGATTTGTACATGTTGGTAGGGTCAAGAAACATATGAACTCTACTTCCTCTGCCCGGTGGATCTCTAGGTCTAATGTAGAATCTTTTTTTTTATATTACA
Organism: Physella acuta; assembly: GCF_028476545.2. Classification (NCBI taxonomy): domain Eukaryota; kingdom Metazoa; phylum Mollusca; class Gastropoda; family Physidae; genus Physella; species Physella acuta. The sequence goes on along the minus strand of NW_026731706.1, from coordinate 280,549 downwards.
ATAGATTCACTAGTTCACTAATCAACAAGATTAATCCCAGGTGGAGAAGTCATTAAATTAATAAATTAATTATATCTTGTAAAGACAAACATAAATCGATAGTCCGCCGATGATGCAACTAAGGGCTGATAACCGTGTAGATTTTAATTAGTAAAGTTCGTATTGTTGACAAAATAATAGAGCTGATGTTTTCATACTATGTCAGTCCAAAAGAAAACAATGGTGGGGTGGGGTTTTTGGGGGCGGGGGATTAGGGGTGGGGGTGGCAAGCTACACTGATCCTGGAAATTGTTTTGTGGTTGTTGAAATCTCATTTTTAAAAATTCGTTGCCATTTCAGAAGGTTTTTTTTTTATTTTGGAAGAAAATTATAGTAATCGTGCAAAAAAAAAAAAAAAAAAAAAAAAAAAAAAAAAAAAAAAAACCAAGATATGTTAATGTCAACACTTCCTATATATATGTAGCCTACAGAAAAGATTTTAATTTGAGTAATGTTTCAGTTAGGTTGACGAAATTTCATACATAATGTATACAATCAATTTGTAGTTTTGTATCGACCTTTTAGATCTTCCCACTTAATCAGGCACTCAAAAGCCGATACCTTGAATACCTTTAGGTGAACGAAATTTCACATCTTGGTAGTAGATTGTATGCGCAGGTAACTGTTAACTTTTTAGCGATTTCCGGTACACGGAATTAGTATTTACTCTAGTGCCAGTTTCAATAAAACTGCTAACTACCGTGAACGTAATTTCACATATTAGTATCAGATTCTATTCGCGGGATTCTGTCAACTTTTGAACGATTTCCGCTGATTGGAAGGGGTACTTTACTCTTTATTTTCTCAAAATCCTTCAGATTTGATAATTCTATACCATATTTTCATTAGCATATTCGCATACAGGGTATTCTTATAAGCATGTTTTCATAAGCATATTCTAAAAACTTTCTCTCTATGTATGTACTTAAAAAATTAGCGATTTAGTCATAAACTTCTAGATTTCTAAAACTCGAGAACACTGGGTATACCATCCCCATCATTATTGTTACCAAGATGCTTTGTTTTTAATCTTTTAAATTCAACTTTATTCAACTTAATTCGCATTGGCCTTTTAAAAAAACCAACATAATAACATTTTTAATAAAATAAGCAACTGAGTGGTAAAGACATAGCAGTAACATAGCATTAAAAAAATTGGAATAAAGAAATAATGTTACATAGTTATAATAGATAGAATTAGAATAGAACTTATGAATGAGAAATGTTGCAGTTAGTTCTGTTTGTCAACATACGACTTTTCAGCCGAATCTAAGCGTCTTTCTAATGTGTCACACAATACACCTTTACTCCTACGCCTAAAATGACATCACAAAATTTGACCTTGGTGAATGACGTCATCTAACCCGACATTTAAAAACCTGCATTTCTCCGCGAAATTTACCTTTAAAAATGCATAATAGAAAGAGAGGTGTGTGGTAGCAAAAAAAAAAAAAAAAAAATCCACGAACTAGAGACTTTACATTCCCGCAGTGAATAATTGGATATAAATATAAAATCTACAAGAATGACACTATCCTTAGCGAAAGTGATAGCACTATTTTCTTAATAAATGGCATCGGTTACCAGCAAACCGAAAATGTGCCATGCTACTGAGTCTTTTCTTCATATCCCCTGCCTAGAGCGGTGTTAAGCTTGCGGGGTACGTCACGCGTGACTCGCAGAGCTAGGTCTCTATTCTATTTCCTGGTTGTCTAACCACTGCAGATGAAACTGATCGCGAAAGTAAATTTGGAAAATCAACACGCTCAAACTGACCATCTTAAAATGACTTTATTGATAATTCCTAAGTGGGTGGACATGGTGGGTGTATATATAGAGCGGTTAATACTGACAGCAGCTCAAACTACTCAACCCTCGAAAGCTAAACATCAAGATCGATTCTGTCGGCCTAAGAGATATCACAGTGTAGAATGGATCAAATTTCTAGATATTTATCACAAATCGTCTTCGCCCTGGGTGAGAAGAAAAAAATATTATATATATATATATATATATATATATATATATATATATATATATATATATATATATATATATATATATATATATATATATATATATGAACATATACACATACATATATAGTATTGTATATATATATATATATATATATATATATATATATATATATATATATATATATATTCTATGTGTGTTTGTGTGTATATTTATATTATTTTTATGTACTTATGCTAAAATTACAAAGCATCATCTGTAATTTATGAAAGCACTATTAACGTGTTAAAATTACATATTTTTGCATTGTCGTCGGAAACAAATACTCCTGAAACAGTTACACCATTTTAAAAAGCTATCATGTTTCTACCATGAACTAACTAATGATGTATTCAATTCTCTCTTCCAGTCATCCTGAGCTCACAGATTTCGCTGGTCACCTCCGCCACCATCCCGCCCTCGACCACCGCGTCCCCTAGCAACACGACAGCATCCAGAATAGCTTCCCTTGCGGTGTATTCTTGTATGGGCGGGTACCCCACGTCTGGCCAGATCATGGAGTCTGTGACTAGCCCGACCGTCGACCCGCTGACCACATTGGCCAACTTTAAAAACTACCTTTACAACATGGTCAATTTGACGAGATCAGCATTGTCAAAGGTATTTAATTTTTTTTTTAAATCTAAATACAACGAATTCTTTTTTATAATATGTATAGTGATTACTTCGACTTCACTAAACAGTGTGTACTCATTACTTCGACCTTAATGAAATGTGTAATCTTTAGTCCTAACTGATAAGTAATCGTTACTTGGAACTAAATGAAATGTGTAATCTGTAGTCCTCGCTGATATGTAATCATTACTTGGACCTAAATGAAAAGTGTAATCGTTACTTGGACCTAAATGAAAAGTGTAATCATTACTTAGACCTAAATAAAAGGGTATCATTACTTGGACCTAAATGAAATGTGTAATCATTACTTGGACCTAAATGAAATGTGTAATCATTACATTGACCTGAAACGTTATTGTTACCATCCACCAGTACACATCGTGGATCAGCACATTTGATGTCAACACCCAACAAAATCTGCAACAATCTGTGGCCGGTGTCTTCAACATACAGCAAATACTACACGGGAATCTTTCTAATGACACGGTAAGTGTGTCTTTGTTTGGTGTATTCGTGTTGGTGTGTTCGTGTTGGTGTGTTAATGTTGATGTGTCCTTGTTGGTGTATTCGTGTTGGTGTGTTCGTGTTGGTGTGTTAATGTTGATGTGTCCTTGTTGGTGTGTTCATGTTGGTGTGTTCGTGTTGGAGTGTTCGTGTTGGAGTGTTCATGTTGGTGTATTCGTGTTAGTGTGTTCGTGTTGGTGTGTTCATGTTGATGTGTCCTTGTTGGTGTGTTCATGTTGGTGTGTCCTTGTTGGTGTATTCGTGTTGGTGTATTCGTGTTAGTGTGTTCGTGTAGATGTGTCCTTGTTGGTGTATTCGTGTTAGTGTGTTCGTGTAGGTGTGCTCTTGTTAGAGTATTCTGGTTAGTGTATTCTTTTAGCTGTATTTTTGTTGGTTTTTTTCTTGAGCTGTATTCTCAAATGATGTGTCCTATTTAGTGTATAGTGTTGTTGTTGTTGTTGATGTGTTCATTTCTATGTTATTTTCAGTGGGGGTTTTTTGTTGGTATGTGTCATTAGTGTATCATCATTAATGTACTTTTTGTGGTGTATTCTTGCTATTGTGTTCTTGTTAGTTTTTTCTTGATTGTGTCCTTTTTTTTAGTTGTGCAAAAGTGTAAATCGCTAGAACATAAAGTGTGTATTTAATTAACGAAGAATTTAATTAGTTTAGTGGGTACTTTATTGAGCACCAGCATACGATGTATCAGCATAGATGTATCTAATTTTTATTATTATCGCCATCCCAAACCTTGCCCCTAACCCTAACACTACACCAACCCTAACCCTTGTACTGACTCGTATACCAAGAGAGAAACGCCTAGTAACCCTACTATAGTGCCCGTCGATGTTCTTTGTACTATTTAGAGCTTAAAAACAATGTACCAAACCCTATACACCAAAATGGGCCGCGCTGTTTCTAAATTTAAATGTCATGTACTTCCGGTTCTAGAACTACGGCCTGTACGTGATGACCCAGCTGTCCATACACGCCTACTACCTGAGCACACAGGAGAACGACGGCGACTACGGCACCGGACGTCAGGACATGACCTCCATCAAGCAGGAGGTGCTCAAGGCCGTCTGTCTGAGGAAACAGCTGCTCCAGGCCACGCTGACCAACGACCAGATGACCAGCTACGTCACAGCAGACGCCAAGCCAGTGGACAGCCTTCAGCAGACGAAGGCGGCTCTCAAGAGGGCGGTGACCTACACGGCCTTCAAACTCATGCTGGACACCTACATACACTTGAAGGAGTACACGAGCTAAACAACAGGTGGATTGTTTCCCCCCATTTATAAGGTGGAATGTTTTCCCTTTATTTTGTTAACATTTTTTTAAAAAATCCTAGTCTTAGCAAAAACATAAAGCTCTATACGGCACATACATTTTTCAAGATTTGTCACTTATCGCTTTTTTAAAAAAATCATGAGTTCATAGACTTTCGCACACATGAACAAAACCAAATCTATCATTGAGTCAGATGCATTCTACTCCTATCCATTTATGAAAACCAGTCATCAAATATTAGTCCATATTGACGAACATTATGTTTAAACAATAAAGCCAAACATTGATTTAGTTGTACATATTTTTTTATAGAAACATCTTATACAAATGTTTATTTTAACAATGTTGATACTGCCTTTTTATGAAACTTTTATACTATTTTTTTAAACTGGTTTTTTTAACTAATGTGTTGATATAGTACATTATGTTCTCATACATTTTAATGTCAACACTTCATGTATATATGTACAGAATTTTTTTACCACAGCAGATTACATTACCTTGCTAATTAATTAAAGCTAATGGAGTGCCTACCGTGCCCCGAGGAAGATTGTGTCTTGAACGATGCCAGATATAGGCAGACACTACTTCCTGGTACAAATCATATCAGGCATTGACAGAATTAGGTCAGGGGCAACGGGGATATCCGATGTTATATAATATCAAACAGCGCAACCAGTGGCGTAGCCAGGGTCGTCTCAAGGGGGGGGGTCCAATTTTTACCCGGGGAAAAACTTTCGATTTGCACCCCCCTCAAACTTTCGATTTGCACCGCCCCCCCTCAAACTTTCGATTTGCACTCCCCCCTCATACTTTATATATATATACCGAGGGGTCTATGGGGGGGGGGGGGGTTATGACCCCCCTCTAACCCCCCCCCCCCTGCCTACGCCACTGAGCGCAACTATTCTTGAAATAAGTTATTACCATGCCGATGTTATAATATCGAACAGCGCCACTATTCTGTAAATCAGTTATTACAAGGCAGCCATGTCTCATTATTTATGTTAAACAACAACCAGCTGTGTTCCATAAGATATTTATTATTGAGTTATAAAGACTTGATATTGTTGAAATCGGCACAATAACAGATATTAACTTACGTTTTAGTATTGTAAAACTGATCCGCAATAACAGATATTAACTTACGTTTTAGTAATGTTATCCAATTCATTGGAAGAGATAGTAACTTACGTTTTAGTAATATAAAACCATTCCAGTATATTTTTATTTTGCTGGCAGAGTCATGTATTTTAGAGCCATTGTAATTTACAAAGTTTGTTATTTATTTTTTTATTTGATGTAAGTGTATATTAAGTTATGTGTGGTGGTGAATATGTAGTTTAGTTTGATTTTTGTGGGTCAATCCGAATGGTTTCGTTTTCATGTAAATATGTATGTAAATAAAATAAACTATTTTGATTTTAAAATTCTTTATGTTGTTTTGTATTTTGTCATAATGAAATGTAGAACTAGTGCAAAAAAGCAAATGATTTAGGCCGATCTACTCAAAGTGGAAACAATAACCCCACTGTTTATTTTGAGGCATTGAACCTAGTATTCACTAGTAGGTAATGTCCCAGTACTTAACATGAGGCAATGACCCAAGTACTTACCTCGAGGCAATGACCCAAGTACTTAACTTGAGGCAATGACCCAAATACTTATCATGAGGCTATGACCCAAGTACTGGACTTTAGGCAATGACCCAAGTACTGGACTTGAGGTACTGAACGTGAGGCAATGACCCAAGTACTTACCTCGTGCAATGACCCAAGTACTTATCATGAGGCAATGACCCAAGTACTGGACTTTAGGCAATAACCCAAGTACTGGACTTGAGGTACTGAACGTGAGGCAATGACCCAAGTACTTACCTCGTGCAATGACCCAAGTACTTATCATGAGGCAATGACCCAAGTACTGGACTTAGGGCAATGACCCAAGTACTGAACTTGAGGTACTTAACATGAGGCAGTGGCCCAACTATTTACAGAAAGACAAACGTATTATTAAAACCATATTAGATGCTGTTTTTTTCATGGGGTTAATTACATGCATGTTAGAAAAGTGAATATTAATAGGTGCTTAGGAAGGATTAAGTCTAGTGCACGGAGATGCATAAATACTTCCTTATGTACATAGCTTTACAACATATCTTGCATGTTTATAATCAATAAATAAGTCACGTGATATCATTCATTATCAGCATCGATGTAACTTAAAGTAACCATTCAACTCGGTAAGATAGCCCAGTCAGTTTTAGCAGTGTTAATCAGATAATCATAGATAGGACGTAGATTCAAACATACGTATTCAACATGAAGGGAGTTGTTAAAGACATCAATGCAGAATGACAACAGCAGCGGTAGAAGAGCTTGTGACCCTCATAGAGACCTCGAGAGATGGACTTGATGACGACGTAGAAGCGCTCACACGCGTGTTAAACACCGCTTTGGTTCCCGGAGAATGTGTGAGCAACACGGAAATCTGTAGCGGAAAATTTTCCGGAGCATGTGTGACCAATACGGAAATGTGCAGCGGGAAAATTTCCGGAGAATGTGTTACCAAAACAGACAACTGTATCTGTATCGAGGAATTAAATTCTAAACTGCAAGAAAAAATTGGATTGTTCTTGAATAAGGTATACCGTCAGATAAGCATTAATGTAGCGGTTTAGTAATTATAAGATAAACATTAGCATCCGGTACTTTCTTAAACACATGTTATATCTGTAGAAAATCCAATACCCGTGGAAATTTCACATATTATAAAATACAAAAAATTAAATATTTTCGACTTAAGTCATACTATCGTCTTGTAGACCTACTATTATGTAACCAAAGTTTTTATATAAAAAATATATACTTTAAACAGTGCCTCCCCCCCCCCCCGGGAAATTAAGTCCACCCCTCACGAAAATCTCGTGCCCTCCCTCCCGCTGTCAAAGGTAACTCCGTTTTGTTTTTGTAATATGACACCCTCACAAGACACATTTCCAGTTACAATCCACAACCTAGAGACACCGTCAGTACACCCACAATCTAGTGACACCATCAGTACACCCACAATCTAGTGACACCGTCATTATAAACACAACCTAGTGACACCTTCAGTACACCCACAACCTAGTGACACCATCAGTACACCCACAACCTAGTGACAACATCAGTACGTCCACAACCTAGTGACACCATCAGTACACCCACAACCTAGTGACACCATCAGTACACCCACAATCTAGTGACACCATCAGTACACCCACAACCTAGTGACACCATCAGTACACCCACAACCTAGTGACACCGTCATTATAAACACAACCTAGTGACACCTTCAGTACACCCACAACCTATTGACACCATCAGTACACCCACAACCTAGTGACACCATCAGTACACCCACAACCTAGTGACACCATCAGTACACCCACAACCTAGTGACACCGTCATTATAAACACAACCTAGTGACACCATCAGTACACCCACAACCTAGTGACAACATCAGTACGTCCACAACCTAGTGACACCTTCAGTACACCCACAACCTAGTGACACCTTCAGTACACCCACAACCTAGTGACACCATCAGTACAAACACCACCTAGTGACTCCATCAGTACACCCATAAAATAGTGACATCCTCAGTAGATCAGACCAAAAACTAAACTTTTTAATTTCAACAAAAGTTTTTTCTTCTCTTTAGTTGTATAATGTAGGCTTTCATTATTTTCTATCACCAGACAATTTTGTTTGAGTTAAGTTTATTCGCCAGGTGGCACTACTTCAGAATATATTTTGTGATTTGATTTCTTTATTCCCTACCAGGATTTAATTCAGTCTAGACTAGTTCAACTGGTCATCATAACACAACTCCTGCAGAAATCAGAACAGGGTAATCCATCTACTGACGACATACAAGAGATATATTCCTTGCTGATAAGGATGCTGCATTTACTGGAACAGCGCCTCTCGCCACAAGTCAACCTAAGGGAAGTAATTCAGAATTATGTCCCTTGTAACTACGACCCAGATGTTATGCTGAGAGAGGCTAAGCTTCACATTGGACAAAGTACTCTCAGGTACATTCTGATGATAAAGATCAGAGAAATGTTGACTAAATGGAGAGCAAACATTTGGTTCTGTGAACTGCAGGCAACATAGTTATTTAAACCAGCAATAAAATTACTGAGTTTTGGTGTTAACAATAAAACGGGTTGCTTGTACTATCTTGGGATTGTGAAAAATTTATTTTGTGTAACTCTATTACAGTAGAAGCTTTTCTTATATTGTGGTTTTCAAAAGAATTTAAAACTATTTGTAAAGTATGTTTTGATTTGCTTATGTTTGCTGCTGTTAAAATAAAATATTCCACATCTTAATAGAGCAGATTTCAGTTGTTTTCAAAATGATATACGATAGATTAGAAAATAAATTTTGATGTTAGTCAAATCCGCTAAACTGAGCAATTATTCCCCATTGTTAAAAGAGATATAACAATTCACTTGAAAATTTCATGCCCTGTAGGCAGCATTAACTGACTAGTTTACCTTCTCTGGCTAAGTTAACCCTACTTTGACATTCATAAGTAGTTTTCATTCTTTTGTTTAGTCACCTGATTATACTAGTATCACTGCACCGTCTAAATCTTTTTTTTTTAAATATATTGAAATTCAGAATAAATAAAAGTGACAACTATCAAATAGTTTTTAATTTAAAAAACAAACCTCAGTCTTAACTTCCCTAAAAAAACAAACTGCAAGTGTCCCAGTAATGAATAAGTACAACTTTATTGCAATACTCTACATGTACAGCTGAGCTTGTAAAACATCCCTTCTCTATATCACAAGAACGGACACTGAGAAAATAATTCCTACAGAACAAAAACAAGTACGACAGTCAATCTTTATTACATGGTATTGTAAACACCTCAGTTTTACAATATATCATTGTGGAGACCAGGTCTGTGTATCTGATAACATAATCTCAAGTCATAGCAGCACATACCTCAACTTGTAAGCCAAGTCTCTATTCCAACTACAGTCATGGTAAACTTTTTGTATCTGTTAATTTATTTGTTATGTAACACTGTTTTACCAAATTATTCCCTTTAAAGATAGAAAAGTGATACATTATTTCAATATAAAAGAGACTTAAATGAAAGTGCATAAGTGTTAAAACTACATAGCACAGTGTATAAAAAAACCTGTTCAACTACAAGATTCAAACCTTTACATATACATTATAAGTTGGTAGTCATCTTTCTTTTCTTAACATTGTTGTGGTTCAAAAACAAATTGATAATTTTCATTTTTCTAACTTTCAACATTTTATCCATACAATACATTTGATGACTAAAAATAATAAACATTCACTTCAATGCTGCAAAACATAACCAATATTATTTCTATACATACATGTTGCAATATTACAAAGACCAAAGCATTTGAATGGCCTTGCAAACTCCGACATCATTAAAATTAAAGTTAATTAGCCCAGCAAAACCAATGATAGCCAGAAGATACCACAGCTTGCCGACCCAAGGAACAAATTTCACCAAATAGTCTTTCAGTACTCCATCAATACCCCTGGGGAGAGTATTAAAATTAAATGAGTTATCAAACAATTGATAAATCTAATTGCAGTTGGGCCATTTGTATTTGACTCAAAATTAAGAAGCTATTCTGGAAAGAACTTTTATCTTTCATTAAGTTTAGCTAACAAAACTGTATAAAAATGATTTTTTTTCCAACCTACCAAGTTTAACTAACAAATCTATGTAAGGGGACAGTGTGGTTGATGATAGAGCATACCACTTCCAACTCAAAAGTATCAAGTTTAAATTCGGGTTCAAGTCCCTGAGTCAACCCAGATCTAATGGGTACCTGACTCACATTAGGAAAAGTCCAGGCTGCTGGACCACACTATCCTTTCATAAGCTGAGGTCATAAAACATGTGAACTCTACCTCACTTGCCCTATCAAGTATGAATGGGATCTTAACTGTGAGATAAAAAAGATTCTATCTATTGATTCCACCTACCAGAATCCATGGAGGAAAACAAAAGTAGTGAGCAAATGATCCATTGTAGATCCCTGAATGAAAAGAGCAGCTGGCATAATCCCAACCATTCCTAAAGCAACAAAACGTTCAACTTTCCAATGAGTTGAAGCCATCATGATATGACTCTTACCACGTTTCTCCTCTGAAAGTGAATATTAAAAATCAAGAGATATAAAAAACAACAAATACTATTCAAATAAATAACTTTTCTTTCCAGACAAAATGCATTCTTGTAATAAAGATTATTTAAGAAAATTGTCTGTTTAAACCCAAAAACCTATAATAGGTTAAATTCTATAAAAAAAACTTTACAGGATGCCCATAAATGACATATTTTAACAAGATTTTGCCACCTCAAACCCTTATCTTAAAAGTAGGCTATCTCCATGACATTACAATGCTCAACTCCTATATTTTTTTATTGAATTTTAAGTTTCTCGTCCTTTTTATTTAAAAAAAAAAGCAAATTGCAAGAGATATCTCATTTTTTAACCTTCTACCCGATGGAGCTCATGATCAGAACCCCCTTCACCTATAGATGAGCCCTAAAGGCTACACATAATTATAAATAAACTTCATAGAAAATTTACCTGGTGTGAATGGACCTCTTCTAGCCCTAAAATATTCAATGGTCGCTAGTGCTGGGCTAGCTGTAAACTGCTTCGAAATTACATCTGTGTTTGCATATGATGGCTGAGGTCTCATCTGCAGCAAAAGTCTGCTACCTAATGTACAAAACAATAACTTTAAATTGATATAAGACCTAGTAAATTAAAATTTTAAAAAGTCTAAATGTGCCTTCGATACCAAAATGGCAGCACAAACTATAATAAACAAAAATAACCTAGCTAGGCAAGGCTTAAGAGACCTGATCTAGGTTATTTTTGTTTTCTCTTAAAAATAAATATTAAACATGATGAGTTGAATATACTTTAAAATAATTTATAGGTACTAGATTTAGATATAAATAATTAGGCCTAGGCCTATAATTTTAATAATACTTAGATCTAGATCTAGGCAAAACTCCATTTTAGTGTATTTTATTACCAGCTTCACATTCACCTTCAGCTGAGCATACTTAACACAACCAAAAACACACAATAATGTTAGGAAAACACTAGGCCTATTACTTTATGAATTTTTGTTTGTTTTTGATAATTTTGTCAAAACTTAAGAAAAATCCTAATTTGAAATAATAAAATATGCGCTATTTAGATCTAGATTCTAGATATACCTGGGTTTTTTTACTCTTGAAAATCATGTTTGTGTCAGTTAAGATTTCAATGGCTTTAGACAAATAATGAAAATTGTAATGGCAAGGCGATTAAGTTTGTATTGTTACAACATCTTACATTAGGCCTATGTGAACTCACAATGACCCCAAAACTGAAGCCACCACAATTTCAAATAGCAATTACCCAACCTTTGTCATATGCAGATAATTTAAGTCAATGAACCGTCAACCGTTATTTTTCTCCAGCTGATGAGAAAAAATGAGCCGGTGATCACACGCTATTTTATTGGAACTGTAGGCCTAATGACCTAATTTAGCCTAATGCTTATGACTTCACAGTTAGTGTCCTATTCAATGTTTTTAGGCCTACCTGTTTTAATTAAAAACACACATCATAAAAAAAAATTAATTAGGCTAGATTAAGTCTAGAATACTCAGGAGACTCTAGCCTAGATCTGGATCTAAATCTGATCTAATATTCTAATCCTAGCATTTCTTAACGTAACGTTTTTGTGTGTTTTGGATGTTTAAGATAGTTTATAATTAATATTATAATGAACGAAGTGACTACTCGGAAAAAGATTTTTCACCCCAGCGTCTCCACTTGGTCGGCAAAAGATAGTTCTGCGCAAGCGCAACGACCTTAATAGCTGAGCTAGGGTTATGGCTAGGGTTAGGGATACGGTTAGGGTTCTGTGACTGTAAAGTTACTGTAAACACATGCATGTGCAGTACCATCGAATACATCTTTTTCCAGCTAGAATTAGCCTAAAACCAATTGGCTATTACGCTGAAACTGAGGTGAACGTGAAGTGTCGAATATAATAAGCTAAAATGGAGTTTTACCTTAGATCTAAATTCTAGATCTAGAAATCTAGATCTAGAAACTAGATATTTTTCAATACCTAGCCTAATGCCCTAATCCAAAATAAAATCGCTAGTCTACTCTAGTACTCTGCTAAGAATTAAGAAGTTTGAAGGTAGGCAACTTAATACTAAATTGTACTAGAATCTTCTAAAAGCCAATTAATGAGTATCGTGTAAAATAAAGAGGAAAAAGAAAGCTCATTAACTACAAATAAATAAGCTATAAAAATACAAATACAACTGTAAAATTACCCCTTGAACAAGTTCGAAGAAGTGCTACAGTCGCCATCTTGACAAGGTCAATAACAAACACTCAAAACAGAGTAATCGAGATCGTTTAAAATAAGTTAGGATCGTTTGAATATGTGGATTTGTTAAAAATTTTTTTAAAGCGTATACGGATAAAACGCCAATATAGCTGTTATAACGTTAATCTAAATCCTTTTAGTTATCTTTATAACTGTTTGGCAGATAGATAACTAAAAATACAACAAATCCATGTGGTTTTTCTTGCCACTGAGCAATATCGCCTTTAAGCAAGGTTATTTGACCCAATTACATAAGCACGACGTTTGACGAGAACAAATAATATACTATATGATAAAATTATATTGCTCTGCCTTACAATAATAAAAGAAATTTTTATTTTTATTTTATGACTATTTAATTTGTTAAAATAATTATTAGATCTAGATTTATCAATTTTTCTCAACACATCGTTGAAATAACTTTGTAAAAGTATCGATATCGCCCTAAATATTCATGTACAAGGTTAAGGACGAAAAATGCACTTTTGCAACATGAAATAAAAAATTTGTCTTTTTTCTCGTCCAACGTTAAAGTTAAAATTAACTTCAAAATCATTAAATGGCTCTCGACAATGGAACAAAATTGGATCGCACATTGACAGACCTTGCCGTTGACATCATTCCTCGATGTAATACCTAATGTCATAGAGCAGACAGAACATATTCTCTTATGTAATAAACATTATCAAGCGGAAAACCGAGGAAAAAAGTTAAAGTTATGTAAGGGTTGTCAAAGTACTGGAAATGGATGTAATATAATATTAAATTTGACTTTTGTCTGTGGAGAAGTTCCACGCATCGTATAAAGTATTTTAACCTTAGGTAGTTTATTTTTCATAACAATAATAAACGCATGGAAATCGAAACATTTTGAAGACCATCATTTCATATAATGTGCGCTCATTTTAGGGAGGGGTGGTGAGTTTTTGCAGAATTGGGTTGAGGGGGGAGGGGGGAAGGAGGGGGGGGAGAAAAGCGCAAACAGAAATATCTACCAAGAAATTGATTATGTAGCTTGATCGATCAAGAAATAGCCTGCATATTTCCCAACTCCAGAGGCGTAGCGATGGGGGGTGGGGGGGGGGGGGGGGGGGGGCAGGGGGTACATATGTCCCCGGGCGCCGACCTTAGGGGGCGCCAAAATGGTTTGTAAAAACAAATTAAAATGTCATTTTAGCTGCACTTTTGCATTATAAATAGTTTGAGGGGGGATGCAAATCAAAAGTTTGAGGGGGGGTGCAAATTGAAAATTTGTCCCCGGGCGCCGGGAAGGGTCAACAATTGTAGTAACTGTTCAGCCCATCATTTGTTATAAACAGTAAAAACAAATAGGTATCTTCAGTGATTGATACATGACTGCAGGTTCAATTTTTGTCTTCAAGTTACTAGGAGAAATAATTTCAGCGTATGGACTAAAAATAGGCTTACATTAATAATATTAATATGTACTATCCAGCATTAAATTAGACAAAATTTGTATTATTTTGCTATTATTAAAACGTGTTGAAATAATTTAGGTCTATTATTTTTGACGGCACATCAAAATAACCTTTGACAAGTATTGGTACAGCCCAAAGTTTTCTTGTGCAACATAATGACATAAAATGCACAATTGTCAACCACAAAGTCTTGAGTTTGGTTCTAGGTTTGATTGAGTCCATCCAGCTCTAATAGGTACCTGATGCAATTTGGGGAAAAGAAGTTGGGCATAGTGCTGATGACATAATACTACATTGGCCGCAGTTAAAGACACACATTCTATTATGGACTATCAAATTTGAAAGGGTACTTAAAACTGCAGAGGGAATGGAGGGCTGTCTTGAATGTTCTCAATTATGTATGTTACATTCAGCTTATTAAGCTAATTATTAACCTTTCTGGTGAATTGGGCTTATAATTATTTAACTTTTTGGTACATTAGGCCTAGAATTATTTACCTTTGACTGTAGGAAATTAGGGATGGAAAGCTTTGCAGGTATTGGGATCTTTCCACAAAACAAATAAAGTGAACTTGAAACATTTTAGTCATGAATGTACAAGTTTATTGCATTTAACAAACATAGTGATCAGATCATCTGTACAAGTGGCTACATGCACATAGCCAACAAGATCACTGTTAACAGTGGTCAACTATTTCAAAAAAATATCTACACATTGGTCATGGATGCCTGTTAATAAAAAATACTTGTAAACAGTTTCTGTTTCAAACAGCTGCCAAAACAAATTTATTCCTTTAAACCCAGTGGTTGGTTGATCAAATAAATATGAATAGTATTTCAAATAAATGTAAAATTACATAAAGAAAAGAAAACATGCTAAAACAAACCATGGAGACGTTTGAATGACCTCAAGTTATTAATCTAATTAAATTGAATACACAAGTTCACATTCAGCTATCCACCCTAAATGAGTAAAAACTAACTTATCTTACAATTCGAGTTAAAGTATAATTTAAAATATTTAAAATTGAATCTTATTCATTTTATTTTTGTACAGAAAAATAGAGAAAAACTGGTAGAATTATTGCAATTTTTTTTAAAAAAACATAAAATGAAGTTCAAACTGTATCCTAGTGAGTTAATTAATTTACCGAGCTTTATACGTACCGTAGTAGATTTTAAAAATTAAAGACATGTAAGATTTAAACCATGAATCCGATAGAAGGCACCTCATAAAAACCATGAAACAAATATAACAACAAATAAATCGACAAATTGTTCGACGATGAATCTATTCTGTACATTTTAAAAAGGGTGTCATCGTCTGGCCAATTTACTGACAGATCTCTCATCGTCATGTCCCCGTGCTCTCTTGCGACTTTGCTTTGTCTGTTGCATACTGCAGAATAAACAATTAGGTTCTGAAAATGACAAGAGTCAATAACCTAAGTTTCTTATTTCAATTGCAAGAAGAAAATTGAGCATCTGCTTTCAAAACTTTCTTGATAAATTACACCCTGTAATTTTCATTTGAAAAAAATAAATTGTATAAATAATGTTATGTTTTATAAATTATATACTACTTTATTTAGCAATTAACGTTCAATTTAGACAAAAGCAGTGCTCAATCCTTTTGGCAATTACAAGAATTTCCAAGTCTTTTCACTACATTAATAAATGGGTGTATCCAATTCCAATAAGGGTTGTGGTCTAGCATGCCTTCACCTATTCATTTGGCCTTCACCCATGCTAAACTATAATTACAGTAGAAACACAAAGAGTAATTTAGACAGGTCAAACATGATGTCTTTGGTATTGGGTTTATTGTTTTAGATATGAACCCAGAATGTGTAAGTTTGGTAATATGGTCAGCAGCCTATATGTTTCAGGCTAACCAACATATGCAGTTATCAGTTAAATGCTTCAATAATAAACATGCACAGGTAGAATTCTTATTTACATCATCAGCTTTTAAATATTTTTATAAAACACATGTGAAAGCCTACAATTAAATGTCAGGCTTTATACTGATCACAAAAAGTGGTGAGTATTATTTCCTTTAAAAAGGCAAGAAGCATATGTACTCAAAATGAGTATAAGTATAATGAGTTTAGTGAGTCTTACCTTGATTTTAAAACAACAACTTCAGCAGGGTAAAACTCTGAAGGGTCTGGTGGAGGGTCATCTGTGAGAAAGGCTGGAATGTATTCAGGCTTCAGGCAGTGGACGCCAGCTTCTATCAGACGCTCCAGATCATTCTGTATCAATAGAAACAAAACAACTTGTAAACGAGCTTCAATACTTCCTTGTAAACTATTTTGATTGTCCACTAGTTGCTAGAGTTGAGTGTGGTACATGCTTGCATACAATTGCATGAAACAAAAACACATTTTTCTAGACACAATCAATAGACAGTCAGCAACCATTGTCCTATTCATTAGCTGGAATACCAATAGTTCAAAAAGTGTCAAAAGCCTGTCTAGTGAGGTCAATATGGCTATACTGTAGATATATTAATGAGTAGTTGTGGATCAAGGCTGAATAAAAAGTTGTACCTGGGGCAACATGATTTTGTTCAGGTCTAGAAAAGCATGTGTTGATTCTTCTAAACTGGTGGAAGGTGATCTATAATGTAAGTTTAAAAAGATTTGATACACTTCAAATTAAAAATGAGTCTATAATTATTAATAATACAGCTATTTTCCAAATTAAACTTTTAGTTCTATAATATCTAGCACTGTAGCAAAAGTTGAACAACTTTGTCCATAATATTTTCACCATAATAAAGCACACTACAGTGCTATTGTATGTCTTAGCCAGACTCTCAATGAAAAATGATTTTTTTTACCTTACTGTGGAGACTTTGGCCCCACCAGCCTCCAGCAATCTCTGGAAATTTTCTTCTTTACTTTTGTCCAAACACAGTAAAACTTTCCAGCCATCAAAGGCCCCTTTACAAGATGAATTGGCCTATTGGATTATTTCAAGAATAAATGATTAGCATTTTCCTTTAACTTTCGTATAACACGGTATTTTGAGTCAGAATGTGTGGTCAGCACTATGCCCAGCCGCCTTTACTTGCCCCAACATATGTCAGGTACCCATAAGAGCTGGGTGGACTCAGGGACGTCCAACAACCACAAGTCCAAACAGAGACCTAAACTTGAGACCTTCAGTTTGGGTCTCAAGCAGTCAAACGCTCTCCCATTCGACCACACAGTCCCACACTACTCTATGCTACTACCTTTTTCAGCAAAGAAATTTTCTGACGCCATTTGTAAGCAGCAGCTGCCAGATTTTTAGCTAGTGGTGTCATCGTCTTCATCAGTGGTAGAGTAAACTCACTGCCCCATTCGTGGTGGGTTTCCTACAAAATAGAATATAGTCAAGTCAAATTAATTTCACCACTCAAATAAACTCTGTACACTATCATGCTTCAATTTGGGAAGGAATATATAGACTCAACATTACCTCCACATTATAGAAGGAATATAAAGACTCAACATTAACATTATAGAAGGAATATATAGACTCAAGATTAACATTATAGAAGGAATATATAGACTCAACATTAACATTATAGAAGGAATATATAGACTCAACATTACCTCCACATTATAGAAGGGATATGTAGACTCAACATTACCTCGACAAATCTGCCTTCCTTGCGACATGCTTCAAAGTAAGACTTGTGAAGGATCCATTTCCCTGATGCCACACAAGATAAAAACTTCTCATTTCTGGCTGGTTGGCCTGTGTAGGACATAGCATTGGCATCATTAGGTGTAGAACATAGAATTGGCAGGATAAGGTGTAGGACATAGAATTGGCATCATTAGGTGTAGGACATAGTATTGGCATCAATAGCCTACTGTACAATTAGAAACTAAATCTCTTAACAATTTTTTTATAAAAGTAAAGATAAAAAATATTTCGTATATCTTATAAATAATTAAATTGAAACAAATTTGAAAACATTTAAGACAGTAAAAGTCAACAATTATGCATTCTAAATTAAATGACATAAAACACACTATTTCAAATTTCTATATGATCTAAAATTATCTTAATTAACAGTATTGCTATGTTAATGCTTTAATTTAATATACAAAATTTTGTTTTTGGCATATACACTTGAATTCATTAAATATATATATTTACGTTTAAAATTAACCCCCACCTTTGATTCTACCCTAAATACCGCGACTGTCTAATCTACAATCATTCTAAACAACTACATTTCAACCAAACTGTCAATATTTCCTGTAATGCTTGGTTATATCCCTTATCACTTCACCTACACTGTTGAGCACAAACTGATTTAAGTTTTGATTTGAAAGTTTGGGTTAAAAACTGAACCAGTCACCTACCTATCACTAAATGTGTACTAGATGGGTCAAAGTGCTGCATCTCTACAACTCGGCCACCAAGTTTTTCCACTAAAGCAGAGTAGTCTAACCTTTCCTGCAAGTAAAAATAAAACGCAACTTTAATAGTTTTTTAAATTAAAAAAAAAACAACTAAAAACATTCAGTTACACTCCATTTAACAGCTGGTTGGAATGCTGACGTCACTATGCCATCATAAGATGAGGACATAGAAAAAGGTCAACTCTACTTCACCTGCACCATGAATAGTAAGGTTCAAAATGGTGCTTTACAATCTGAAGTATTGCTTGAAATAAAAGCAAATGCAACAGTTTTACTTAACAAGGAGTTTGGAATTTTACATCCCTATGAATAAATTGTTTAATAACCCCTATTATAATGTATAAAGTCTATTTTAATTTTTTAGCTAGCAAGGCATATATAGTATTTTATATATATATACATACATATATCTAAGATGTGACCTTAAGAGCTTAAAAATTTTCCAGCACCCACAAGAACTGACCTGGTTTTGTAATCCTGACATGAGAAAGACGAGGGAAGATTTAATGTCCACTGTTTCGCCATCACTGCCTTCATCACTGAGTAGCTCAATTACTTTTGGTGGTTGGACAGGACCAGAGGGCTTCACTATAGGGAATGCTGAGGATGGTAGAGTTTAAAACAGTTTAACAGGTTGTTCTGTTTTTTGTCATGATAGGTAGCACAGGGAGGAAGCTAAGTTATTTCATTGGCTTAAAGTTATTTTATTGGCTTCACTTATTTCATTGGCTTCAGTTATTTCATTAGCTTCAGTTATTTACCTAGGGGTGGTGCTTTGGGTGTAGGTGATTGGTGACTTTCTGAACTTTTTTCTGTAGTTGATCTTCGACTTCCTGAACTTTTTTCTGTAGCTGATTTTACAATTTCTAAATTTTTCTCTTTTGTGGGACTCTAGAAAAAAAAATTTGAACTCAGTGAGCCATGAAATCTAGAAAAACAAATTTAAATGATACTCAGTAGTATTTATTCAAACAAACTATCCATTTGGAACTGGGCTGGTAAAATACTTTTTTAAGTACAGCAAAAAGCATAATTACTAGTGCCTTTGTAAATCTTCTCTTCTTCTTCTTCATTCTTAATTGAGAATATGGTGGATTCAGACAACAAGTCCAACTTCGTGAACAAACCGGACTGTGGTCTCCAGTTTGTCAGGTGCCCCATATAATTTTTCCCTGAGTGGGGTGGGCAGGGGCCAGTGTCTGACTCGCGCCTGGCTATACAGAGAACATTCCTGAAGGGCGTGCTCCGTATTTTCCGGGGCCTTGCCACAAGGGCACATTTCGCCACACCCAACCTTTAGTTTTTTGTGCATGTGTTGATTTAGTCTGCTGTGGCCTGTTCTAAGTCGAAAGATTATGTATTGTTGTTTTCGTGTCAAATTATAATAGCCATCATCTTTATTGTAGTTAGGGTGTGTGTCAGACCACATTTGCGTTTGTTTGTTTTTTATTATTCTTTTTATTTCTTTTGGGTGTAGCGAAATTTCCGGTTGTGGTTTCTTTCCCCCAATTTTTGCCAGCTGGTCTGCAATCTCGTTACCCTGGATCTGGCAGTGGCCCGGGATCCACTGCAGCACAATTCTGCTGCAGGTATTTATTAGCCTCTCTAGTGCTGTCATAAGTGTTTGAGTATAGGGCTCTGGATTTTTTAGGGATTGCAGGACAGCCTTTGTAAATTCAAAACAGCTAACACTAAAATTGTTACGAATTTTAAAGCCCTATCAAAAACCTAAAAGTCAACAAAGTTTAAGCCATACAACTAAAAAACTTAACAGAATTTAAAACTCAAACATTTAAAAGCTTACATAAAAATAAATCCTATTAACACCTGCAACTTACCAAACCACCTAAACAAAAAAACAACTATTTACAGCTAGCAAGTCAAGTGGTCCACTGACCTGGCCAGAGGTGGACGTCGTCTCAAAAGGTATGTCCATGGCTGCCATAAGTTCCTCTGTGTTCTGGCTTGTTTCACTCACTCTCCCCAGCTGGTGGGCTAGCCTCACTTTTTCAAGCCTTCACACAATTCCATAAAACATTGGGCAGTTATAATTATTTCAAAAACATTTTACATTATCAGTATCTGCATATAAAAAACATTAAACCAAATAGAAAAGTTGAGCAACTTTGTAATGGATGAAGAATATAAAAATGTACCTTTCAGTGGGATCATCCCATGTGATCTGAAGACTTTGTGAAGGTTCTAAAGGGGCAGCTGTAACAAAATTGATTCAATGTGATTGTAGAATGATATTGAGGCTAGAAGTGGTATCAAAACAGGCTATCTAGAGAAATATGAGACTGTAACAGTTAAATGTAGATGAATATATGTTTCGAGTATGTATTTTAAAAAGGCGATATGAATATAAAATATAGGATGGGTGTGCGCATGCGCTAAGGAAAGGAAGCAGAGAGGGGTAGAGAGAGCGCGAGCGGATGACGAACTGAAGTCGTGGTTCTAGTAGTGTAGCTGCTATATTATCTGATATCAATAAAAGACCGTAAAATCACCAATAATGTGGTTTGTATTTGCCTTTAGTTTGTGCCATGAACCCAGTCATACAAAAGGGCTGTGACAGAGACCAATACTGATTTTTTTAAAATCAAGTCAACAGTATGTATGCAAACATGACAGCTACATAGACTCCACATGTTTATTCAAGTATGCTAACAATTTTACAAAAACTGTTACAAGTAAACATCTTTAGAAGCATTGTCTTAAAATAATGGCAATGTTCTTATTAAATTTTGCAGCTATAAATAAACTAAAAAATGTAAACAAAAACAACCAACTTTTGTTTGACTGCGAGGTATTTCCACTTCTGACCAGATCACTGTCTGAACTGTCACTGACCATCTGACCACTCACTAAAATCAAACAAACATTGGGTTAGGAAATACAATAACACAAAGGAAATATCCAGACTGAAGAACTTTAAACCAAATCCTGGTAAACTTTTCAATACATGCCAAAAGGGGATTGATGGATAAAAATTTAAAGCACTCAATTGCTAACCTAAGTGTCACAAGTTTGGCTTAAGGCTTAACCCTATTGGAACTCCCTGGGCAAATCCAGGTGTTATGGGTACTGGCATTAGTTAGGGAAAGTAAAAAAGTATATGACAAGAGTGTTGACAACACAATCTCTACCATTTGCCAATATCAAAGAAACAGATCAGCTCTTTGTTATATGGCATGAGGATGTTCAGGTATAAAAGGGTACAGTAATTGGGATTAATGATAAATTGGGTGGATTTACTTGAACTTGATTCAAAGACATTTTGTTGATGATCACAGTTTAACTGCTCATTAGAAACAAAAGGGTGGGGAAAGCTAACTCACTGAAATCTGAATTAGCCCTACACATACAAAACATTAAACAGTTGTACCTTTATAATTTTAAACTGCTAGTACTTACAATTTGCTCTCCTGCCTTTCTTTCTATTATTTGCTTTGGACCTAAACATACACAAAATGGCAAGGTTATGGAAACAAACAAATAATTGTAGTTAATTAAATTTAAAGGAATTTCTTAATATGAAGTTAAGTGAAGTAATCTATGTCCAAAGAAAATTATGGCTAGAGATTAGCCTTGTAGAATATATTTACCTGGATGGGTTAGCTAGGATATTCCCCATTGTTTTTGCTAGTTCTTCTTTCATTTCCTGGTGTTTGCTGGCATCCTGTTTTATAGTTTTTTTTTATAAACTTTTATATTTTGTAACAGCATAATCTTTTACATTTTGTAACATTATAATATCTTTGACATTTTTGAACCTCAGTCTTCCCAACCTCTTTTTACCCAACTAAAAAAAATGTTTACCTCTATTTCAAATACTATCTCAAAATCTAAATGTTTACCTCTTTTTCAAATACTCTCTCAAATTCTAATGTTACTTAAACCAGCTTTAACTTTGTGGTAAAAAATATCAACTACCCAAAACTACCAAAGTATAACTAAAAACTTAAATACCTAACTAACACTACAAGCATTGGGTTAGAACTCTAAGCAAACCATGTGTAAACTTTTTTGAACAAATCTTATTGAGTATATAAAAAACAGGATACATTTGGGATGAATTGGGAAACAAATACAAACCTCATTTTCATCCATTAGATCAGAATCTTTTGTTTCTTTCCTGGGAGAATAGAACAGAAAAAAATAAATATAAACCTCAGGAACAGCATGGTTGAGTAGTAGAGCATTCAATTGATAACCTGAGAGTCTTGAAATTGGATTCTGGACTCGAGACTGTAGGACGTCCCTGAGTCCAGCCAGGTCTGATGGGTACCTTGACTCACATTAGGGAAAGTTAAGGTAGCTGGGCATAGTGCTGACCACATTATCCCTTTCATTTGTCACCAAAACTGGTTAACTCTACTTCACCTGCCCCATGAAGTGGTACTCTACTCTCAATTTTCCTAGATCACAGGCCCAGATAAACTTTACATCATCTTCTTACAGCCTATCATGCCTGAAAACAGTCTGTACTTACCTGGGTGAAACCCTTGACCCTTAAGACTACTTACCTGGGTAAAACCCTTGACCTTTGATACCAAAGTGACCTACCTTTGTAAAGACACATCCTCCAGTGTTGTGCTTGAGAAAGTGCTGAGCTCACTGACTGAATCAACCTTCTGTAACACAAGGACTGGGGACTTGGTTTTGTTCTGTTCCCCGGCTTGGCCAACTTTCTCCAGGTTAAGTACTGGCATCTTGGTGGCTGGGGTCTTGACAGGGGGCCCAGCCTCACATTTGGCCATAACATCTGACTTGGTTTTGTTCTGTTCCCCAGCTTGGCCAACTTTCTCCAGGTTAAGTACTGGCATCCTGTTGGCTGGGGTTCTGACAGGGGGCCCAGCCTCACATTTGGCCATAACATCTGACTTGGTTAAAGTCTTAGCCGAGGCTCTGGTGCTTCTCATGGGCGTGGACTTGAGACCTGGAGTCAAGGTCTACAGACAAATAGAAAACAATTCTTAGTTAAGTAGGAGTTGGCTCAATTATTTTATACAACAAATATACTGATTTTTTAAAAATTTTGTACTTCTTGTCCCAACAATCTAAATATATAATTCTCTTCATGGAGACCATGCAAGACACCACGTAAACGCACGCCGCTACTCCCCTGCTCTCTAGGCATAGAGCTACCACCCTCACCCACACCAGTCAATTATGGTGAGCTGTGGTTCACGTCGAATATTTACAATCATAGAACCGGGTCGAATTAGTTACGGCCATTATGGGCAGATAATTTAGTTTTTAAACGAGTTGAAACTAAGGGGAGCTAATAACACAATCTGCTTGATCTTTCCATTGTCGTCAGTACACTGTCGTCACGGACAGCTGCTCTCACGGGGGCGGGGTTAGGGTGAGGATAATCGACATTTTTGAGCTACTGTGTTAAAGCAAAGTATTTTCAGTCGCAGCATTGGTAGTGTTGAATTAATAAATTATGAATCAATAAAAAGTAGAAAATAATACAACTAAATAGCGGTGTATGCTTACTGCGCGGGTCAGCTCGTTTTACATACTCCTTTGTTAAGGAAATTAAGTACTCAGCATGGAATGAGTTTATTATACAAATACTCTAAAAATTAAAACAAAACCCAGACAGAATAGTGTATTTAGTTTAAATTAAAAAATCTGTTTGATGTATTTAAAAAATTTATTTTTACCAGGCTGAAATTGGGGTTGTAATTCTGTGGGAACAAGCTTTCATCAACTCTACAGTTCTGTTCTTTACACTGAAATAATGGTCAAATACATTTTGAAATAAACCAAAGCACAATCCTACTATCATATAATAACAAAACCTTGTGTGTGGCAACAAAACAAGTGTGTACACTTGTGTATTTTGTAAAGTAAATTTGATAAAAATCTTACAGCGTGCAGCCAATATGGTGAGACAATTATCTTGCCTTCATCTCTAGCTTTACGGAACTCTTTGTTTATGTCATTTGGTCTCCCCTGAAAGAAAAATTTAGAAAATGTCCTCAAAAAAGCTATTCTTACATATTCAACATGATTGAGACTTAAGAAAACAAAACCATGTCTTATTAAATTGGCAGAACATTGGTTAAAGAAATGTCTTAAAGTAATGTCTTAAAGTAAATGTCTAAAAGTAATGTCTTAAAGTAATGTCTTAAAGTAATGTCTTAAAGTAATGTCTTAAAGAATGCTGAAGTATCAAACTGATGAGAACCTGAAAGACAAAGTGGGTGACTTGGGGTCCAATGTGCCATGAGTAGTCTCCCCCTAGCTCAACCACTATACTGTTGTACTGTTCATGACTGCGCCCCAACTTCTTTGCCACGGCTATCACTACGCCATGTAGAGGTGCTAACTCGTCAGACTGGAAACAAAAAAGTTTTAATTGTAATTTGTGACTAGAATTGTAACAAGTTTCTTTTGCATTCAGCACAGATTATATATAATTGACAGCTGCTATGATATACCTGTCAATATTGCTTACATCTTGTAATTATTCTAGATAATTGGTATACCTGACAATAATGCTTTCATCTTATATTCATTACAGATAATTGACAGCTTCTATGATATACAATGACTTGTCAATATTGCTGACATCATCTTGTATTGATTGATGGGGAGGTAGAGCACAGGACAGCTAACCTGAAAGTCTCAAGTTCAGATCCCTGGCTCAAGTCCATAGAATGTCCCTGAGTCCACCCAGCTCTGACAAGGGAAGTAAAGATGGCTGGGCATAATGCTGACCACACTATCCCTTTACATACCAAAAGCATAGAAACAAGTGAACTCTACTTCTTCTGTTCATCGATCATAAGGTCTAATAGGGTAACCTTTGTTACCGTAAAGATTTTAGATAATTAAGAGTATCTTTGATACACAATGATCTCTGTATCACTCACACCCTGTGTTAATTCAGGAACAGATAATTGAGAGTACCTATAATACACAGTGACCAAGTTAAATACTAGCCTGGGACTGGCTGGCATCCGGTCATCAACCACGTGAGCTGTGTTGAATACAGATTAGATAATTGACAGTACCTATGATACAGTGACCTAGTTAAATACTAGCCTGGGACTGGCTGGCTGGCATCCGGTCATCAACCACGTCAGCTGTGTTGGAGTGTTGAGCTGTTGCCACCTGGGCAGCTTTGGTGATCTGGCGTCTGAAGATTTCTCCCAACGGCTGAAGGAAATAAAATTTTCTTATCAATCAAACATTTAAAATGGTTGACTTAATTCAATGAGAAAACTAACAGCCGAGAGCTATAAAAATTAATACTAAGCAAACAGTTTAACATGATCAAAGTGTGTCAGTGAAAAATCTGATTCACAGCATCAAATATTGAGACAAATTGTAATAAATGTCTTACTGTTGATTTGTTGAGGTCCACTGAAACATCTGGACTGTCAAAGAGTCCCTTGGGAAAAAAAGAATTATTGTTTTTAAATAAAAATAGTTCCAAATTAAAAAAAAAATTAAATTATTTCACATCTAAGTGAAAAAGCCCTACATGGCATCATACAAACTCTAAACTCACATCTAAATTAAACTTTGGCCTGAAACCAGGCTGCATGAAGGTCCCTGGTGTCTCCAGCCCACCTTTAGTCAGGCCTAGGGGAGTTAATGGGCTGTTCACTGGCACATTCTCACCCTGAAAAACAAATTCAAATTTAACTAACTACTTTTTAAACTACTCCCTTATAAATCATCTCTAATACAGACAGAGAGATTGACAGGGAAGAAAGACTGGACAAATGTGAGAGGGGAATGGCTGTGTGCAGGCCAAAGCCACCATGGGCTGTAGAGATACAGAGAGGATGGGTTGATGAACAGCTCTATTCCTTGTTTGCAGGCCAAAGGAAGATATGTACATGAGCTTTAGATGTACTTGCCCATTTGATTATAGCTTTAATGAGCTGATTGGGTGCTATATTTAGTCTTGCTATGTTATCATATTCTTGCCAGATTCTACTCCAAGACTTTAATACATTAGTGTTGTATAGTGTTGTCCATAATACAATTTTGCATTTACAATATTCACAGTTGTTTTAGCTAAAGTGTTTTGTTATTGTGAAGTTGTACAAAAAATTGAATTTGTATCTTGACTGGTTTGTTCTAGCTGTCTTGAGTGTACTAATTAAATATATTGAACTGTATGCTCTTAATATAATGAACGACAGACAAGGATCGCCTGATATAAAATAAAGGAAAAAAAAACAACTGACAATAATGGCAAGTAGAGATTGACTACTTACATAACTCAAAGAGAGGGTATGGAGGGGCTGGTTGAATTACAGCAAGGTTATACAAATCTGGGTAAGATTTCTTTTTTTTTTTTCAACACCATATTTATGTTGGTTAGAATGTTGGATGACTCACTGGCTTTTACATTCTTTGTATAATCCACAAATGTGACTTAGCAGTTATGTTTTCTAACAATGAGTAACATGTGATTTTTCTTCTCAAATGAGATTCAAATACTTTTTTATAAAAATCACTAATTAAAAAAGTAGCTGATTTCTTTTAAAATGACCAAAGTTTATCTGACAAATGAAAAAGTAGATGCGAACCCATTTCTGTCTGAGGACGCTGACTGGAGTCTTGACCAGGCCTGCTGAAATATTTTCACTTTGGTTTGGTTGGCATGCACTTTTCCTGTCTCTGGTGGCGCTAGAGGACTGGCCAGTGGTCAGGTGGTGGTGGAGCTTTGGCAAGTAGGCAGCGTCAGGTTTAGCTGTTGGTCCACAGCTTTCAGAGGAGGATGCTGATACATGCTCCTGGGCCTACGACATACAGAGCATAATTTGTTGACACATAACCCTTCAACATACACAGATATACTGAACATACGGAACTTTGACATATGATCTTGGGCCTACAGCATACAGAAGCACTGATCATAAGGAATGTTGGCTTAATTAATTAAACAAGTCAATAAATGAAATGATTTTTGAAATATGAAGGCAGCTCAAACAATTCAATGTAGAGAAAAAATTTAGGGACAGCAACAAAAAGTGGTTGTTTGGAAGAATTTAATGTGCAATGGGGTGAAGAAAAAAAATAGACGGCCCATACCCCTGCAAGTGGTGACAGGCAGTGAATGTAAACTCCTTTTTAAATGATCATTTTTTTAAATTAAGTACATCACATTTTTAAACCCCTATTTTTTCTAGGTTCCAAAAATGTCAACCCTCCCCTCCAAACTTCCATTTTTTCTTATTTTACAAAAAAAAAAAATTATTGTGCAAGTTTATGTACAAAAAAAAATCTGTATGTATTGTCTAAAAGCCTCATTATCCAAATGAAGAGAGGAATGTTAAATAACACTGACAATGTATAGGACACCACTAGCCCTATATGTTATTAAAGCATCTTTTAAATTGTTTCTACTCAGTTGTGTATGGTCGCCTTAACAAGATAATTTCACAGATGAGCTAAGTCCACCAATTATGTCATGGTTGTTTTTTTTTTTGTCTAGTCTCTAACCACACTGCTGTGTGCTGATGAAAATACACTTTAAATGCTACATAAGCACCAGCAACAACAGAGAGAGTAAATTACCAGCTCATATGAGCTACAAATATCATGACATACTATAACAGTTATACTTAAACTGCAAAGCCAGACATTTTTAGTCTAAATTTGCAAATCTGCAGATAAAAATATGGTTTAAACAGCTAGAATTACAGGACAATAGAAAATGGCATCCCTGGAATTGACATGAATTTACCTCTGCTGCTAGTGTTATCTCCTGCAATGTCATTCCTCCTTTAACACCTGCATCTTCTGTCATTCCTCCTTCAACACCTGCATCTTCTAACGTAATCTGTCGTCTGACGCCAGCAACATCTAATGTGGTCTGTTCTCCTATGCCAGCATCCTCTGACGCAGACCTGCCTCCACTCTTGTCACTCTGCTTGCTGGTGTCCACAGCCTCACCAACAAACACATCATCACTCACACAGCTGCGGTTCACCTTGGGTGGTGTGGGGAGTGAAGAGGATGAGGACCTTTTCTCTTCAGCCAGTTCAGCTAACTTCCTCTCCTCCCTCTCTAGTATAGCTTCAATAGAATATTCGTCCTCTGCTTCTCGACGACCTGAACGTATGCACGCTAAAAGCCAGCTGCAAGTTTGTATTCAGTATACGTTATTTTATTTCATAGATTGAAATCTTTTCTTCCTGTTTAATTTTATAATTATCTAAAATTTTAAGTTTATTTATTAAGTTACAATTTATTTTATTTTTATATTTTTATTTAATTTATTTAAATTTTTGTTTTATTTATTTAAATTTGTATTTCATCTATTTCAAAATTTTATTTTATAACTTTTTTTTTTAAATTTAAAATAAAGTTAATTTTTTATTTTAAAATTTATTTTATACGGTTTATTAAAAATGATAAAAAAAATGTGACATAAAAGGTTGAACATACTCTTTCCCCACTGCAGGTATCTTCCATTTCTTGGCTGCCTCATACTTGGAGCCACTTGGGTGGTTAACTATGAGGTGTGTGCTGGCTTGGACATTTTTACTGGATTTCCTGGCAAAGTGGTCCTGGCAACTGAAACATGAGCACAGCTTTGTGAAATATGAAAGTTGTAGTAAACAAAATATGTTGCTGCTTTTACAGCTATTAATATTCTGTAAGGCAACCAGTTGGAGGTAAGATGTAATCAAAGAACTGAGTCTAACATATAACACTTTAGTTTTGTCAATTGAGTTGTTTAGATTTCTACACCAAAATTGATTCATTTTTGACACACCATTGGCTATAATAGTGGGTACATACTATATTTTACATGTTGTTAATCAGTGTGAAACAGTGTATAAGCTCTATCTGTAGTTAATAATGAATTAAAAATACGAGTTTTTATCCTTTTGAAATAAATGTTGGCTTTAAGTATTAAAATAATTTTTTTTTTGTAAATTTTGAATAGAAAAATAGATTTTAAAAAATTATTGCTTTAAAACAATTTAAGTTCTAAACTATTTTTTATAATTCTTATTTAGGTAGTTTGGGACAATATAGAGTTTAGTTAAAAATTAGCTTAAGGATTTTCTAAGCAAGGTTACTGTTAGAGTAAGATTCAGTTACATTAAGGCATTAGTTTATGACAAATTTTATACATGCAGTAAATGGTTATTGTATGATAAAGTGTTCTTCTTCATTTTAGGTTAGATAAAAATGTCGAATTATGCGTTAGGACAAGAATTAAAGTAAAGTCAGAAGGGACCTTAGTTAAATGGTATTTAAAGGTATTTTAGAAATAACAATAGGTATCAAATTTCATGGTCTCTGCTGGTAATAAGGTTGTGGTGCAGTTAAAATTAAAAGATCTGTTTTGCCTTGCAAGAGAATGCAAGTGCCCACAGAAGTAAAATCCTAAAGGCATGTACTAGGGTATCGAATGAAGGAATCATGAGCTGCACATGCATTGTGATTTCTCTCTCTACCTTTTGGATTACATTTGGTAACAACTTGGGTAGCAGAAGCTGTCGAAAGGAAACCAAAATTCGTAATCCGAACCGCCAAAGGGGCTCCTGTTTGATTTTGGAGTTTTGTCTCCTAAATGGGCTGCTTTCCCCAGCTAACAAGTCTCATCTGCTCATGAGTTCTAGCTCAGGGTTTTTTGAGCGCTCACTTATGGTTAGAGATACATACAATTGAAATAGGAAGTAAAAACCATGGGTTTCTCTAGAGGCTATATCAAACAAGTGTTGGTAAAACTTACTTGGCTCCTAATGATTGGGCCAGATGCATTATACATTCACGTTCAATATTTACATAGCCGCTGAAATAAAGGTGGAAATTTAGAATTATATTACACATTGACACTACAATATGACGATAGCTAAAATAGACATAAAAGACTGACATTAAATGATGCAACAGACTGACATTCCATGATACTATAGCCTGACATTACCTGACACAACAGCCTGACATTAAATGACAATGACACAACAGCCTGACATTAAATGACAATGACACAACAGCCTGACATTAAATGACAATGACACAACAGCCTGACATTACCTGACACAACAGCCTGACATTACCTGACACAACAGCCTGACATTACAAGACACAACAGCCTGACATTACAAGACACAACAGCCTGACATTACAAGACACAAAAGCCTGACATTACCTGACACTGACACAACAGCCTGACATTAAATGACACAACAGCCTGACATTACCTGACACAACAGCCTGACATTACCTGACACTGACACAACAGCCTGACATTACCTGACACTGACACAACAGCCTGGCATTACCTGACACTGACACAACAGCCTGACATTAAATGACAATGACACAACAGCCTGACATTACCTGACACTGACACAACAGCCAGACATTACATGACACAACATCCTGACATTACCTGACACTGACACAACATCCAGACATTACCTGACACTGACACAACAGCCTGACATTACCTGACACTGACACAACAGCCTGACATTACCTGACACTGACACAACAGTCTGACATTACCTGACACAACATCCTGACATTACCTGACACTGACACAACAGCCTGACATTACATGACACAACAGCCAGACATTACATGACACAACATCCTGACATTACCTGACACTGACACAACAGCCAGACATTACATGACACAACAGCCAGACATTACATGACACAACATCCTGACATTACCTGACACTGACACAACAGCCTGACATTAAATGACACAACAGCCTAACATTACCTGACACTGACACAACAGCCTAACATTACCTGACACTGACACAACAGCCTAACATTACCTGACACTGACACAACAGCCTGACATTACCTGACACAACAGCCTGACATTACCTGATACAACAGCCTGACATTACCTGACACTGACACAACATCCTGACATTACCTGACACTGACACAACAGCCTGACATTAAATGACACAACAGCCTGACATTACCTGACACAACAGCCTGACATTACCTGACACTGACACAACAGCCTGACATTAAATGACACACCAGCCTGACATTACCTGACACTGACACAACAGCCTGACATTACCTGACACAACAGCCTGACATTACCTGACACAACAGCCTGACATTACCTGACACTGACACAACATCCTGACATTACCTGACACTGACACAACAGCCTGACATTACCTGACACTGACACAACATCCTGACATTACCTGACACTGACACAACAGCCTGACAGTGGCTCATTCTCTGGTAGTTCCAAAGGCCTTGACAACCAGTTATCATCATAAGGTAGTAGTGAATCAAATTCCATACACATTTGCTGGGAAAATACAAAAGGTAAAATTACAAACAGTAAAATACAATAGGTAAAATTACAAACAGTAAAATACAATAGGTAAAATTACAAACAGTAAAATACAATAGGTAAAATTACAAACAGTAAAATACAATAATAAATCAGCATTCAACATCTGTTGTTTTGTTAAATACATTAGCCTATACAAGAACGACCACAGGCACACAATGTTTTACCAGCCAAGCATTTGTGAGAATCTCTGACACAGTGACCTCCACTGGGAACCCAAGCAATGGAACAATGGCAATGTCTGGGATCTGACGCTTTTTTAAGCTCTGTAAGACCACACCTGAAAGTATCACACAAGATTTAATTTTTTTTAAGCTCTGCAATACCACACCTGCAAGTATCACACAAGATTTAAGGTTTTTTTTAAGCTCTGTAAGACAACACCTGAAAGTACCACACAAGATTAAAGGGTTTTTTTTAAGCTCTGTAAGACAACACCTGAAAGTACCACACAAGATTTAAGGTTTTTTTTAAGCTCTGTAAGACCACACCTGAAAGTACCACACAAGATTTAAGGTTTTTTTTAAGCTCTGTAAGACCACACAAGATTATAGGTTTTTTAAGCTCTGTAAGATCACACCTGAAAGTACCACACAAGATTTAAGGGGTTTTTTTAAGCTCTGCAAGACCACACCTGAAAGTACCACACAAGATTTAAGGTTTTTTAAGCTCTGCAAGACCACACCTGAAAGTACCACACAAGATTAAAGGGGTTTTTTTTTAAGCTCTGTAAGACAACACCTGAAAGTACCACACAAGATTTAAGGTTTTTTTTAAGCTCTGTAAGATCACACATGAAAGTACCACACAAGATTTAAGGGTTTTTATTTAAGCTCTGTAAGACCACACCTGAAAGTACCACACAAGATTTAAGGTTTTTTTTAAGCTCTGTAAGACCACACCTGAAAGTACCACACAAGATTTAAGGGTTTTTATTTAAGCTCTGTAAGACCACACCTGAAAGTACCACACAAGATTTAAGGTTTTTTTTTAAAGCCCTGCAAGATCCCATCTAAAAGTTCCATACAAGATTAAAAAATTTTTTTTAAAGCTCTTTCAATCTAATTACTACCTTAATTGATAATATTTACCCTAACTAATGATCTCTTTTTGAAAAAAAAAAAAATTTAGTGACAGGGTTATTACCTCCTTTTTGTTCAATAAATTCTTTAAGCTGAGCAGTTTCCTCTTCATCAAAACCTCGGGTTATAAAAGTTTTTCTGAAAAATATTCCCCTGTCTCCATCCACATCTTCATTTTCTGTAGAGAACAATAAAAAGTGTTAGGTATTGAAAAAATTAGTAACATAACATATTTTAGCACAGAGAGAATTGACATACAACTTTTGTTGATAGTATAAATACAAAATGGCCCTAACCAAAGAGCCCAGTCATATCAAACCTATCAAAAGGGCCAGCGACAAATGGACCCCACGGTATAGGTTCCTAATAAACAGGTTCCTGTCAATATGACTCTCTCAACAAAACGGCACCAATCATTACATCTCCCAACAAATAGCCGCCCATCATTTTGGCTCCAGTCATTAGGATTCTCAACAAGAGAACCCCTGTCCATGTGGTTACTACAGAGACAATGCTTGTAGGTTATCAAAACAAAACGTCCTGAAGCCTATTTCATACATTTAAACTTCTGTGCTATCTTTTAAGTAACAAGCTTTCATTGGGATAAAACATCAAAATTCTTTAATTTATTGGCACTTCGCTCTTAAGAGTTGGATTTGTTTATAAATTGCTGTTGGTTAATGAAGTTAAAAGTGGTTATGGTGGAAGTGGAGATAAGAACTGCGTGTTGTTGGGTTGGATAAAATGCTTACAAGTCTTGTACAAATAGGTTTGATAAATGCTTACATCTTTGCCAAAAAATGTCATACAGTTTATTTGTTTATTTGTCTGGAGTAAATATGTTGGGTGCCAATATGTCGGGAGCCAATATGTCGATAGAGACAATGTCGGGGGTCAATATGTCGATAGACAAAATGTCGGGAACTCATTTGTTGGGAGCCAAAAAGTAGTGGCCCTTGTCAGGACTATTTTGACTGGGCAGTTTTGGCAGGGGGCCTATTTATCAGAAATAATTTATCACCGGCAATTTTGACTGTGCACCTAAAAAGCATCAACATTAACATGCAAAAAAAAAAAGAAACTTCATTATTTTGTTTGTTGTATGGGTCATAGTATTAATTGATTTGAAGTATGAAAGCGCTGCTTTTCAATTAGAATTACAATTAGATTTATGTTGCTGGTAGTAGGTATATTACATAATCATTAGGGACCTGTGTCTTGACCTCTACATCCTGTGATGGTTGCTGTTGTTTTGATGTCCGACCTCCCCTCCCCCACACTACGACTCACCATTAGGGTCCTGTGTCATGAGCTCTTCCTCCTGGGATGGTTGCTGTTGTTCAGATGCCCCCCTCCCCCAAACCACTACTCACCATTAGGGTCCTGTGTCATAAGCTCTTCCTCCTGGGATGGCTTCTGTTGTTCAGATGCCCTTCCAGCCTTGAGGAGATCCACTCCAAGGATCTGAACCTCGCTGTCTGTGTCAAACTGTTTTTGTTTCCCTGTGTCTGGGAACAGGTCCACATTACATCAATGTCAAGGTTACAGAAATGTCAACAATTTATCCTATGTCCAGCCCTAGCAAAAATTCGCTCAAAGTGACTAGTTTTATCAAAGAGGGTCACATTTTAATAAAATAGATGCATTACCCAACAAGAATCTGTATATTATTATTAAAATACTACCACATTTAACTGAACAGAATTTGCTAGCATAAAACAAAATTAACTGCCACGGAAATTAAAATTGTTGCAGGGTATATTTATTTTGGCTTCATTCTTATTTTCGTCCTCCCTACTTAAGTGATTCACATCATGTGCATCATTTAGCACGAGTAGTAAAAAGAAGTTAACTAATTTAGAAAAAGTATGTGTCTATGTTAAGATGAAAGAAATTTGTTTTTGATGAACGTTGTAAATTGTTCATTATTTTGCTAGACTACAGGTAAATCACCTGTCACTGCCTTGAAAACTTTAACAAAAATACCTTTTACACTTTCTAAAAAAAAATTGTTTACCTCTAGATTCTACAGGTGGGTCCATGTACTGACTCAGCAATTCTGCCATTTCCAGGTCACTTGCAGCTTCGATTGAAAAGGCCCCAGCAGCCTGTGATGTTTTTGAACTGCTGACATCGTTACTATTCTTGTCCTCATTTTTATCTTTCCTTGGGAATTCTGACGGTGCTCTTTTGTTGTTACTTTTCTTTAATCTGAAAATCAAAGTCGATTCTAACATATGATTATGAACATCATACACATAAAGAACACAACCATGGATTATTAACTAAGTACATAAAATGTAAGTACTGGGATGAAAAGAATTTAATTTAGATTTAGTTTAAATAATAATAAAAGTTGAAAAATACTTTTAATGATCCAATGAAAAACACAGTGTAGATTTTGTGTACTCTTGAAATCTCACACTATATAAAACTTTATTTAAAAATTTAGATGTATAATCCTATCTTCTGAGATTGTTGATGTTTTAATTTCTGTTCTGTAATTCTTAAATATTTCTTAAATCAAATCTTTAAAAAAACTTTTTTAAAAAATATGGTGTTGCTCTTTCATGTTTACAAGATAGAAAAACAGTTTTAAATCATTTCTTCCTGTTTTCATAGAATATGTTTTATATATTTTGTGTTTTTGTACACAAAATGGTAAATGACTCTTGCCAATATAAACAAATTTCCATGAGAAAAGAGATAAACATGCCACCAAGCTTACCACCACCCATCAATTAAGTTAACTCCCACTCACTTGCCAGATGTGCCCTGTTTGGTTAGAGCAGCTTCTCTGTGCTGGTATTTCTCTTCATTGACGTGGCTGTTCTGGTGGAAGCAATCCATCAACCAATCAGTTGACACAATGTGGGGGCTGTGATATTAAGATTTAAAACATTTTTAGATCACAATAAATTTTTTTTAAGATTTAAAACATTTTTAGATCACAATAAATTTTTTTTAAGATTTAAAACATTTTTAGATCACATTAAATTTTTTTAAGATTTAAAACATTTTTAGATCACAATAAATCTTTTAAAGATTTTAAACAAATTTATATCATAATAAATCCTTATCAAACTACATATTTAGATCAGTCAATGTTTAAAAACTATAAATGAAATGAAACCAAAATCTACAGTTCCAAATTTGTACTTGCTAAAATTTTAAAATAGCCAGTACTTTCAAAATACTTTCTCTAAATAAATAAGCATAATTGTTAGATTTTTTAAAATGTGTTTTAATTGAAATTTTATTCAATTCTATAAAAATAAACATTTATTTTGACAATACTGACTTAATTATAACTTTCAGTATTTCTGCTTGAACAGAACAGTCTTATCCCTAATAATGTTGTAGACAGATCAAATAACAATAACTCTTACCTTTCTTCTAGTTTGTTGATCAGAGTCATGTGTGGTAAAACAACATCTCCAATCACAACATGAGTGATGCCCTCAGTTATCTCGGTGGCTCTTTAAAAATATATAAATAAATATATTTAAAAAAGTAAGAAATATAGCAATAAGAGTACACATGTAATTTAACATGATAATATGTGGAGAGCTAGCTTTTCTTTACAAAATTAATTAGTAACATAACGAGAAAAAATACATAACAGCAACAGAATATTCTAAAACAAGCAGCAGGAAGTATATACTTTAAAAAATGCTTACCTTAGACCTCCACCAGCAGATATAATTTTCCGCATTTTTTCTTCAACAGCAGGCTTTATTCCACTTAGGAAAATCTAGCAAGGCAACAAGTTGACATTAATTCAAAGTAAATTCAACATACTCATTGTATCCTCTACACAAAACAGAATAGCAACCATTTGCTTACAAATATTTACAATACTGTAGCCATCCATCTAAAACATAGGTAAGCATACCATTTGCAATATAACAACATAAGGAAGCCATCCCGCTATAACATAACAACATAAGGTAGCCATCATTCTACAACATAATGTAGCCATCCCTCTATAACATAAGGTAGCCATTTCGCTACATAAGGAAGATCCCTCTACAACATAATATAGCCACCCCTCTATTACCCTACACATCTATCCCACAGAAATAATCCAAGCATCACAAAAACAAGACTCCTCACCCTGCATCCATCAAGAAAGACATCAGCTGGTGTTATGGTGGTGTCACCATCAACAGTGGTTGTCCCCATCCTTGTCTCACCAATGGTGACATGTTTGCTGTGGAACATGCTGGACATGCGTGTGGATGTCAGGTCTGTGGTTTCGTCCACCCTCAGCATACTGGAGTTTGGTCCAGCATTTGATATAGCACTTATGTCAGATATATTTGGCCCAAGAGCTGATTGGATTGAAGAAAAATAAATATTACAAAAGAGCCATAACTGAAGTAACTCATAGTATTAAAAAACTGTTCTAATTAGTACAATTTTAATTGTGTATCTATTACACATAGTTGAAGAAAAAAATAAAACATTACAAATGAGACATTACTGTAGGGATTTATAGCAAAAAAAAAAAAACTTGAATATGCTTAGTAAAATTTAAATTGTATAGTTAAATATAATTGAAGAGAAAAGAAACATTACAAATGAGACGTAACCTTAGTGATTTATAGAACAAAAAAGCTTTAATAAGATTAGTCAAATTTAAATTGTCTATCTACAGACTAATATTGAAAGAAAAAAGGTAAAAAATTACAGGTTCTTCTCTCGGGGGTGGAGGTTTTGACGTCACTCCTCTGCTTGCTAACATTAAACTGGTATGGGTTGGGGTCCAGGTATCTTTGCTTGTCTATACAATCAAATAACCACTGGTCATTCACAACTTTTATCTGCCAACTTCTGGCTGCCTCAAATTTGGCACCTAAATGTTTGTCAAGGGAATAATAATTATTATCTGCTTTAACAGAAAATAAAAGGTTGAAAAAAAATATTATTTTAAAAGTATGGTAAACCACATTGTTCAACAAAAAATAACATAAAAATCTATTGATGAGCAAAATTACTTTGACTAATTTGTGTATTATTTTGACATTTTAATAAAGAAGTATGTTTTAATAAAAAATGTGCCTCTGAAATAAACTGCTTGCAACTTTATTATTTTTACCAGTCATTTTAAAAAATGTGATGTTGGTTGTGGATGCAGGAATGTGTGGTGGGTGGGTGGTAGCCCTTTCTTCAAGACCCAATATGTTACGACACTAATTGTAGGAACCCCATGCCATGAGCAAATTTTTCAGCAGCCCTATAGTCTGGAGCCTTAATGTTAGGACCTTTTGACTGGGGTGGGGGGTGGTAATTTGGGACCAGTGGTTATTTTGTCAGGGCACCTAAATCATGTACAAACAGGGTTGACAAATGTCATATAGGTTTTATACAAGTCTTGTACAAATAGGTTAGGGTTATATTGTCAGGGCACCTAAATCACGTACAAACAGGTTTGATAAATGCCATATAGGTTTATACAAGTATTGTACAAATAGGTTTGATAAATGTCATATAGGTTTATACAAGTCTTGTACAAATAGGTTTGATAAATGCCATATAGGTTTTATATAAGTTTACCTTTAGGCTCTTTGACCACCAGATGTGTACACTGGTTCATCTTCATCTCACCTGAGTACTTCCCTCCTACAATGGGTACATGAACAATGTTTATAGCGTTTTATTATTTTAATCATAATATTGATGTATTATTCTAGTTAGTTTTAATTAGTGAGATTTACATAATAATTTACACACAACAAATTAACTTCACAATAAAGCACAAAAATAAATCTCTGCTTAATGTTTGTGGAACAATATGATCTTGTATTGATTTAGAATTAATAGCTGAGACCTAAATGTGAATGAGACTACATACCGCCTTTAATGATGAAAGAGCGCATGTTATTTCTTTCACTACTGCTGAACCCAGACACAACAATAGTCAGCCCATGGAAGGGAGGGCATGTATATTTGTTAAACAAATCATCTGTTGCTTTGATGTATCTGCAGATTTAAAATTTTCATCAAACAGCAAATATTAAAATAGAAAATTGTGGTTTTAGATTATTAAATTTAAAATAGAGTATAGAAGAAAGAAAAATTATTTCAATACAAAGTAGTCAGTTTAATACTGGGCATATCCAATAAGAAGGGAATTAAGTAAAATAGAAGTTTTTCATGGTCTATTTTATTAAAAGATAGCTTTGTCTTGCATCTTTACAAAATTCAGCTTGAAGGCTTACTTTCAATGGAGCTTAGTGCCGTGTGTTCAAGTCTAATTGTTTATTACACACTGCATGAGCCTCTAGTTTAAAAGTATATGTTAATGGCAAGTTTTACATAAAGAATTAGCCAGTCCCAGGGATAAAAGAAAAACAAAAGAATTATAAAATGAGGAACAAAAGACTAACCTGTCTTTGGATGCCTCCCACACTTTATAGACCCACTCTTTAACCATAACTTGCTTTCCTGCATCTACAGCAACCTGGTTTTAAAAAAGATACATAAATGTGTTAGATCTAAACACTTTCAACATCCATGGTTATATAAGCATTAGTCATAAACACAAACAGATAACTGGAAATAACTATATAGTACAAGAAAGAGATGGGGATAGAGAAAGTCTTGGGTTTGGACCCTGGTCTCCAGTATACAGGATGTCCCTGAGTACACCAAACTCTGACAGGTAACTCATTCATGTTAGCAAAAGTAGGTGTGTGGGCAGAGAACTGACAACACAATCACTTAATATATAAGGGTCATTGAAACGTGAAGAATACTTCACCTGCCCTACTGACTGTCAGGTCCAAAAGGTTTTTTTTTTAAATTGTACAAATAACTTGACATGTGAGATCAAGTTCCCTATATGAAGGACAGACGATTTACAATGTATGTATTGTTTAAAATCAGCCTAAGAAGGAACTGTGTGGTCAGTATAATGTCCACCAACTTTACTGTCCCCTTTCTCAAGTCAGCTAATCTTTAATTTTGGATGTATCCACAGATGTTCTCAGAATAGAAACTTACAGGGTTATGTGCCCTTCCACCCAACCAAGCCCTCCTCTAAAAGCTGGCTACATAACCAGTTCAGTATGAATTTAAATTCTAGTGTCATGTTAGTAACAGATCACTTTGTGAACTCACCAAATATTAGGCACTACCTTGTGACACAACACTGTGAGACTCACCAAATACTTGGCACTGCCTTGTGACACAACACTGTGACACTCACCAAATACTTGGCACTATCTTGTGACACAACACTGTGAGACTCACCAAATACTTGACACTACCTTGTGACACAACACTGTGACACTCACCAAATACTTGGCACTATCTTGTGACACAACACTGTGAGACTCACCAAATACTTGACACTACCTTGTGACACAACACTGTGACACTCACCAAATACTTGGCACTATCTTGTGACACAACACTGTGAGACTCACCAAATACTTGACACTACCTTGTGACACAACACTGTGACACTCACCAAATACTTGGCACTGCCCACTTCACCTGCCACCAGGTGAGTTGAGTCAGCAGTTAAGTCACTCTCAGCACTGCCTCCCATCTGCAGCACAAGGTTCATGATTTCCTCCTAAATTAGAAATTACAAACTGTCAAAACACCACTAAATATAATTTACATAAACCATTTTTGTTCTGAGCATACACAAAAATCAAACTTTAAAAAATATTTAAAACAAAGAATTAAAGTTTAAAACAAAAATGGTTACATAATTTTTTAAAAGACACAACTAAGACAAGTATATTTGATCTATAACATATATGTTCTATGAAGTCTATTGATCAGATGTTGGTTAAATACCAGAATTACCACCTAAAAGTTCATGTCTATGATAACATGAATAATTAACTCTATGTCTACTTTTGTATATTATGTAGGTGTGAGACAGTCAAGAAACAATAAGAACAGTAATGTTACCAAGTATTTTATTTCTAGCTAATAAAACAAAGTTTTAGTTTTAAAAGTGATTGTGTTGTGCTTCTTCCTCCTTATCATTTCTTATCATGACTAATGATCTCAGACAAAATATCTCAGATATCTCAACAAAACAACAAAAATATCTCAACAAAACTATATCACAGCCAATAAAAAAAAGTTCATATTAACTAAAATCATCGTATATACTATTAACATTTTGTTGTGAGATATTTTGTCTGAAATCATTTGTCCTGATATACTTTGTCCTGGTATCTTTGGTCCGTGAGATCATGTCCTGAGATCATTTGTCCTGAAATTATTTGTCCTATCACCTTTATGAGCTCCTTTATTTCTTATCATGGTTTACAAGTTTATAAAAGACAAAGTTACCCTTATTGGTTTATCCAAGGATGTACAGCAAATTTTCACATCTTTCATGGCCAAGTTGTAAATGGGCTTCTTCCTGTGTCTTGGTAACTCCTTTTTAATAAAAGCAGGCATTTTTATCACTCAAACACATTTTATTCTTAGCTATTAACTAAATGATATAAATCAATAAATAATATTCAAGTTCAGCCATACTAATAAATCTATTGAATTATCCATTTACTTAGTGTCGGATAGAATGTTGTTAATGTTTTTTTGTGAAGTGAAAATGAAATTTATTTGTAGCTTCATTTTTAAAAATTATTTTAGCTGGTGTAGCCTTATGTGAATTAATTTTTCAAGAAGATATGTCATCAATCAAACTTCTGCATTTCAAAAGTAATTTTTCATACTGAATTCTAGCAGTTACTTTGTATTTTTTAAAGAAATTTTTAGTAAATTGTAATAAAAACTTGATCAGAGATACTAACTTTAAAAAAACCGCTAAATTACTCACGCACTGTAAAACATAATTTAGATGAAACAGGTACTCACCTCCCCATGAAGAAGATTGGCCAGAATACATTGAGGGCCATAAATTCTGTGAATAGAAAAAAAAATTGTAATCTGAAGCTGACTGCGATAAAATGACATCACAGACCTGTTGATGGGACGGGGGTAAGAATGTGTGAAGTTACACACATGCTTTTTAAAAACAGTACATTTTTAATCTCAAGTAAAATCGAAAATGTGAAGAATGGGGAAATGTGAAACCATTTTAGAGTTGGTGTAGCAATAGCAAAATTGACAAACAGTGTTATTTTGGCAGGTACACAGGTGGGATTGTCTGATTGTTTGAAAAAAAAACGTGTATAAAAACATGTATTTAAAACTAACCTGAACCCAAGTTCTTTTAAATGATCAAAAGCCTCTCCTTTAAACTGGTCAAAAATGTAGACATGTTTCCCTTTTTGACGAACTAAAAGACAGTCCTCACTGGAAATCCATTCTGGTTGTAAGTCAAATTCAGCTTTACGCAAAGTCTGGAAAAAAATGTGTTTATCACACATTATTTAAAAGAAATACATCTGAGCAATTCATGTAGTTTTAAATATGTTGGTATCTGCCAGTGGAGTTTATATAGAAAAAAAAGCCATCATATGTCTAATTAAGTTAGCTTGAAAAAATAAGTTGACTAAACAACAGAAACAAACAATTATATTGCAATTTTTCTGTAACTTTTAAAAACATCTACAGAATTTATGGAGCATGTACCTCAAAAGCTTCAGTCAGAGTAGAATTATTTTCTTCATTTTTAGGAGGTTTAACAAAATAAATTTTTAAATCCTCCTCCATTTCTTGGAAGTGAGAATAGTTTTGTGAACCGGTTACTCCTGAAATTTGAAACAAATGTAAACAAAAAATTAAATAGAGAAAATATTATCAGACACTAGGAATGGGAGCAGCATTACAGTTAATGTCTTAAAGAGTAGTAAAGGCTACATTTGTATGTCTTTATATCACCCCACTATAACTTGTAGTTTCACTTTAGTAAGTATAAACTGAAGAACAATATAGAAAAACCATGATCTTTTACTGTAAACACAAATTCTTTTAGTTATACAAGGCAATACCATGTAATTTATACTATGGATGAGACCAAAGTGCAGTGCAATTTGAGCCATTATAATTATTACATTGAGCTACCTGTATAAAAAAAGAAATTATACAGCTTCCAAATAAGGTCACATAATAAATACATTTTTATACATGATGTCATCACTATTGGTACTGAGTAGCCCTATTGCTACTATAATTAAAAGGAGCAGGGACAAAAAAATCTCAATCCTTTACTAATTATCCTAATTAGACATCGCTACATTACTCAACTGGGATTACCCTATGCTTGTTCCTGGTATATCTAAAGCAGTCAGATTTGTGTGAGAAGAAAAGTATTCAATTAAGTTTGTAGCTTAGTCTCAATAGTTGCTTTGCATATTTTTTTTAAATTTTTTTTTTTAGATTCTATATTTTTTCTAGATTTAGATTTTTAACATGTCAATTCTAAACGCCGTTGCTCTTATGATCGCCCACTCACGTTTTTTTTGTCTGCACAATAAAATTACAGACACGGTCTAGCTAGGGTCACTGTGATTTCACATTGGTTTAAATATGAATTGTGCAGGCATATAGCATACGTCATAGCCTTTTATTTTAAAATTAAAGACCTGTGGTTATTTCTTTTTTAAATTAGGTCTAATTAAATATAAAACTAGATCTAGGGCCTATATGGAATATAATTGGGAACTCGAGTTAGGCTGATTAA
This sequence comes from Physella acuta, assembly GCF_028476545.2. Taxonomy (NCBI): domain Eukaryota; kingdom Metazoa; phylum Mollusca; class Gastropoda; family Physidae; genus Physella; species Physella acuta. The sequence continues at coordinate 236,676 of NW_026731706.1, read as the reverse complement.
TTAAGCCTCCTAGTTAATAATTTAAGAAAAGTTATTGGTGTGACAGAACAATCAGATCTATGCATATAGCCTGTATGCCTATACACAGCAAATACTTTCATGATAATGAATCAATGATACAACCATTAGTAGGGGGCCTATCTTAATTAATAATTATTTTCTTAATATTAATGTCTTAAGCTGATGGCAACCTAACAGAGCCTAACACAGTCACATGCTATACTCTCTCTAATCAAAGTCTAACACATAGGCCTAAAGAAAATTTAGAATTTAGACGACAAGAAAAACAAGATCCTCTAACTAGTTGTAGATCTATTGCTGATTAATTGTAAACCTGCATTAATTATTAAGATTATTAGGTCTACATGCCAGTGGAGGAAAGAAAATACTCTACCACTTTCACTTTCAACAAGATCTAGATTCTAGATCTACTTCTTCTGACTAGCTTGGCTTAGTCACTAAAAAGTAAAAACTATTTGATCTAGATCTAGGCTAAATTCAGTAATTTACTCCCAACTGAACTAGCACCAAACACTGCAAAAAAACTGCAGTACACTATGACATGACTAAGTAAAAAGTATTTTAGTTATTAACTAGTCTAGACTCTAGAATAGTCTAGAGTACTCTAGAGTCTAGTCTAGATTAGATCTAGAGTAAAGTTCCACGCGCTGTCACACATAGCGAACTCCCGACTTTCATCGGGCGCTATTTTGTAACCGTTTAACACAGAAACAAACCCAAAGTACTATATTATTCCTCTGCCTTTCTACTCTTAATATGTATCAATCATTTTATATTCCTACGCATTGAATTTGAGATATTCATGTTTTAGTGACGTGCTACTTGCGATATTTTTTTCCCCTCTTTTTTTTTCCCTGCGACCATCTGAACCGGCTTGCGTAACGATCGTGTGTTATACGTTTTAATCCTAGTTTAATAAATAAAATAAATATTTTACACTTTTAAACGTGTTGTTGATTGTATTATTAATTAATAGATTTCAAAACCAAATTAAAAACATGTTAATTAAATTAATCAACGACATTAAAAGTTGACCCAGTGATGACTCAAGGGACGCAACTATAATAATCATAACAAAGGGACGTAACAACCACTGACAAGACATAACGTAACATTTGCTTAGATATGCTTGTATGTAGAGACACAAACTAGATTTAGAAGAAGTAGATTATCGAAATAATTTAAAACAGCAGAAAAAAATAGAAATTATACAGATTCTAGGCTTAGCTTGAAATGTAGAGCATCTAGAACTAGGCTAGTCTAGCTCAAGTCGTTGGTTACGCAGCGCGGTGAAACCACCCAAATCGACACCCAAGCTGCGGCCACCCCTATTCACCTATCAGGTTGCTTTATTAGCCTAATCTATCGTATGTACAGTGTCCCGCACATATTGTAGAAGCTATTTATAGTTAACCTAGTTATAAAAAGCTTTGATTGGTTGGTTTATTCATCTCATCCGGGACCTAGTGTTTTTCATACCGGGAACTAGAATCGCCTTCGACGTCATACCTCGAAACTTTAAAATTTAAAAACTCGACTTCCAGAAGGAGAAAAACAAAAGAATTTGACCTGGATATATTTAGAAATGGACAGGTTTACAGCAGATATCGGTAGTTTCGTATAAAACATCAAAACAAATATTGTACGAAGCGATAAACAGGCGATGACCGCACCGGTGTTTTAACCGCGCGTGGAACTTTACTCTAGATCCCATAGGAAACAGTCAATTCAAAGAGTTAGTAAATTATTAATTAGGGCCTAATTTGAATGTATGGAGTGGACAGTCTGACACTGAATGATTATGATTAATTTAATAGATCTAATTAGGCTAGTAATTATTTTATGAAAATATGAAGTCAAAGTAAGTGAGTCTCACTTCTCACTGAGAGTTCGGACTGACAGTCTGCTGATGAAATTGGTATAGTTAAAGTTTGAATTGAAAAACATTTAAATTTAAAATCCAGTGAGAATTCCAACCAACCAGTCAAGATAAGTAGAATCTCTAGATATAGAATGCAAGATCTACTAATTTTGTAATTAATACAGGCCTTGATTCAAGGCATAAACAACTTTTGTTGATTTCGGAAGTGGCGCCGTGATTGACCACTTACCGAAAGATAACCAATGTAACCAATGTAGCTCTAAAATCTAGAACTTAATAAAGAGCCTATAGTGAGTTTCTCATAAGTCCTTGAAAATGGTTATTTTAAACATATTAATCTATGTTAATAAAATCTAAAGATATAGAATCTATTAACCAACTAGTATTGTTATTTGTCTGACTTTTAACGCCATAATATAAATCTACACGTTTTTAGCCTATTTAGAAGTAGGCCTACTTGAAACAGTGATGAACAGTAAGGGGTGCACGGCGTTAGGACCGCACCGGGTGACACATTTAAGGGCTGACACCAAGGTCAAAAGTTGAAAATTTACAGAAGAAAATGCCATTTGTCAGTTTAACTATTGATTAATTAAGGTTAAAAAGTTTCTTCCAGGCATCAGTTCGGGTGGGGGTTTGCCCCCCCCCCTCCAGATTGAAATAGAATTTATATAGAAAACACACTTTTACCAGTGTCCACCCCCCCCCCCCCGAAAATATAAAGTGCCCCCCTTTCCTCCCCTTCCCCCCCTCCCACCCCCCCCCCCCCCGGAGGAGAAAAAAAAGTCTGGAAGAATGGAAGAAACACGGGGGAGGGGGCACCATTACGTACACTTGCTGACTAAAGAGATAACAATGCTACATCCAGCTGTATTAATAACCGACTATAGATAACCTATATATCAAGTGTGCACAGACACCGTATGCAATATTACAGAGGCAAAAAAAGTTTTGTTGAATATTTTCAGTAACAGATACGGGATGTGTGTGTGGCATCTAATGATTTACTATAAAAAGATGGGTTTTATTTTGAATTGAATTAATATGTGGATTAATATAATGTGTGCCATTTTGGCAAAAAGGGAGAGGGGTAGGGGGGGGGGGGGGGGGAGGGGGACTGGGGTTGCGACTTCCACAGACATACATCATACACTGTACATCGAAGTGGACTAGGGTGGCACCCCATTTGAAAATTTACAACTCAAAATAGTATCCTATAGCTTTAATTGTACAAAAGTGTAAAATTGATTACGCAAGTTGGCTTCGGTAATTTCGGCTTATGTCGAATCTCTTTAGTTTCTGCGTTGATATGTAAAGCATGCGGTTTTTTATATAATTAATGTGCTATTTCATATTATAAATTATGTACAAAATGAATCAGCTGCCATAGTAATGTGTTGCATGTTGTGTTTATTGGTTTACCTTATAGTTAGTAGCCAAATATCTATTTTAGAATCTGCTCTAATGCCTCTCTCAGAGTAATTGATTAGACTAAACACTTTTCCCCCTGTGCCCTGTATTCTTTAGCCTTTGAAATGCTATTTCTACCACTTATTATGTGTATGTTTCTTTTTTTAATATCACAAGTAGGCCCTATTACCAAAATGCAAAAAATGTAGGAACCTTTTGTGAAATAATTCGATGTGGCTTTTGGGGTAGGGGCGGGGGGGGGGGGGGTGAGGATATTTTGTACTTTGGCGCACTTTGTCGGAAAAAAAACATGATATCGTTTAAAACATCTGTCTTAACAAAGCCATCTCTGACATTTAAAGAAAAAAGAATAAAAAGCCTATGTATCCTAGCTGTTAGAAACATTTACTGTTAATGTGTTTAATTAGCAAAAATATTTAAAATATTTTATTTTCTGTTTTTCTTTACCACACTAGTCTATTTAAGATAATTCCGTAATGATCGGAAATTATTCAATTTAAGCTTGTACATAATAAAAGAGATTAAACACATGTATAAGCCCAGTTCGCGGTACTCATTATTATTTTATCCTGACTGCCACCCGCCACCCCCATCAACGACCATCGCGTATGTCTCCCCGCGCAAGTATTAGTCTCCCTTGTGCAAAAAGGGTAAAGCCGATCATAATGTCACTTTTCGGCACATACCCAGATTTCTGAAATAATACTATTTTATTAAATATTGTGAATTTTAAAACATTTGCATTTACATCACGTGCTGGCTTAGATCCGTATATCTGTTTTGGGTGAGACACGACAGCGGCCAGCAGTCATAATACTCCAAAACTGACTTACAACTTATCTTAGTCAAATAGGCCTAAATAGAATCATCCGCTGTTCTACAAGATAAAGGTATGCAACTAGGTATTCAGAATACATAGTTTCTCTTGATTATGTCCCTTAGTAAGTATGCTTTTTGTGTTGAACGTAAGTGCTTGATTTTTATTTGTAAAATATCGAGTTAAAGTCTAATCACTTTAAGTCTCAGTTACTTGCTCAAGTTTCTGAGAATGGGGCATTAACATGGCTTTGTACCAAACATATTGAATCAGAGCTAGAAATAGTTGTCAATAATAGGGCATTTACTTAGAAGATGCTGAGGCGTTGTTGTTGTCTCTCTTGACAATAACTGCTTATCTCCCCTGTATGGTTTGACAACCACTTTGGTTTTATAATATAAACTTTATCTCAATGAATTTTGAAACCAATACACTTTATAGAAAGGTTTATTTATTTAGATCCTTGTATGACTTACAAAAATTCTATTAAGTCTCAGCAAAGTTTATGCACCTGACAGAAGGGTTAATGCATTTTTTGTATCTTTGCACTATAGTTATACAAGGTTCTACTCTGCTTGTTAAATAATTATTAATTAAGAGTAACAGGTGTCATAATTTATGGAGTACTCTCGTATATGTTAGGTTGCTGTGATACTACAAGTATCTACTACATTAATTAAGCATCTTTTTTTAACTTGTTTGATCCTGTAAATAACATCACAATATGGAAATCAATGCAGTAAAGGAAATTATTATGACTAATTAGCGAAATGGCATAATGGCAGGCATGCATGTAAATGACTAAAAATTAGAAGTTCACTTGTTCAAGTATCTTGGCGCCATCCTATCTGATGAAGGAACAAAGCAAGAAATGCTTGCAAAAAGTGCACAAACAACAGCACTCAGTTAATTAAGAAGCATTTGGTGAGACAAAAATACTTCAACTAACTCAAAAGTTAAACTCTTGTAGTCACTGGTTATGTCTGTCTTCCTGTATGGATGTGAGGCGTGGACCCTCAACACAGACCTCCAGAGAATCATCCAGATCCTGTTTACACAAACTCCTTGGGATATTATACAGGGATCATATAACTAATGTAGTCAGTGGCAGGCAAATACATCACTGGATGAATGACATGAAAGACTGGACAGGGCAGCCTATTTTAGAACTACTCACAGCAGCAGAGGACCAAGACTGATAATGAGAAAATCATTTTGTTGTGCTTTTTTTTTTTTAAACTTACTATTTGGTGAGTGATACCATTGGATCACTGTTTCAGGATCATCCTCCCCCCCCCCTCGCCGACCCCATTGCCACTCACAAAAGGGCATCACCATTTATGTATGACCCCTAATAAATAAACAAGCAACTCAAAAATAAAAATTTTCAAAAATATGATAAATAAATTTTAATTTACATTTTAAAATTTGACTAACCAAAAAGTAAAACTTCATAAAAATATGTAAAAAATATAGTCATTTTTACAAAGTAAAAAATTTAAATAATAAAAGGTGAAACTTAAAAAAAAAAACTATTAAAAAAATAAAGCCAAACCAAGTACAATTTTGAATAACAGAGCAAATGTTAGAAAAGATAAACAGATAAACAGATAATATGGAAATAGTACAATATTTACAAATTATATCTTAAAAATATAATTAAATACATTTTAGATTCAAGTACTAAATTTGAAAAACAAAAACAAATATTTGAAAAAAAAAATAGAATATGTAGGCCTACAATTGTTGTACTTAAAAAAATAAAGAGGAATATTTTTTTTATATAGGCCTACAAAATATGCTGTTTCAAAATGAAGTATGAAATTTAAATAACAAAAAAATATAAAAAATAGAACAATATTTAGAAGTTATATTGTAAAATTATAGCATAGTACATTTACATTAAAGTGCAAAGTCTGAATAACAAAAACAAAATTCGAAAATAAATAGATCAATAGTAAAATAGAACAATATGTACAAGTCATATGCAAAATCTACTTACAAATTTACAAACATTCCCACTTGAAAAGGATTTCAGTTGGGTGGCCATAAAAGGAAGTTATCTCGCTCTCATAGAGAGAATGTAATGTGCAAAGCAGCAAGAGACTACACAAAACAGACTACTAAACTCCCAATGGATTAAGGCAAATCAAAAACATGGAAGTATTGAGCAAGTCACCAACACAAGAAAATTCAAAAACTTGTCCCACATGTCCAAGGGGATTTAACTACATGCTGAGGGAAATTATTTTTCCTATAGACTGACTGTATAAAGTAAAAATTGAAGTGATCTTTTACAGAAGTAACAGAGATTTTAACTGGAATTTTAAAAGAAAATGAGTACGAGTGTTCTATATCTTTAGATAAAACATAATATAGTCAACTTTTTAAAAAAAAAACATTTTATAAAAAAAATACATTTTGCCAAATGTTATTTAAGACTGACAGAATTATGGCATTTGTCTAAGTGACATGGAATTGTGCTATTGGATAATAAATTGAATGCATTTTAGTTGTGCATTAAATGTAACAAATGAAATACTTATCAAATAATTAAATTGGTATAACAAAATAACATAATCTGGAAAAATAAATTAAAAATAGAACAATATATACAAGATATATTGTAAAAATATAATAAAATATATTGTAAAGTACAAAGTTTGAATAACAAAAACAAAATATGAAAATAGCTCAGTAAAAAATTAAACAGTATGTACATGTTATATACAAAATTAATCTAATTACAAATTTATTTACAAACATTCCCTCTTGAAAATGATTTCAGCTGGCCCCGCAACCAGAGTTTTTCTGGAAACCAGAAGAGGCATGGAGCTGCCCATACACTTGGAAGCAGAAGCTCCAATGGAGCTGGATGTTAGTAAATTATGTAATGTACATGTCAACAGTGTGTAGGCCTACATTTAAATTTACCATAACTGATTTCCTTTTTGAAAGTTAACTAAAATTAGAAGCCTATCCTATACTATAAATCCAATTGAAGAAATTAAAATTATTTTGAAATTGCATACATCAGTTTTTTCGCTACATTCCTCTAAACTATAACTCCTATGAAAGAAATTGAAATTTAATTTAAAATTGCATTCTTAGCTACCTAGTTTTTTCCCCACGAAAGTGATCTTTTTAAATAAATTTATTTTTCAGTTATTTTTTTAAACAGTTTACTAGCATTGTACAAGACATACAGTTTCTCAGATGTATCTCTTTTAATGGCTTCAATTTTTTTGATCATGGTATATTTTTACCTTAGAAAGTAGACAATACGTTTCACAAACACTCAAAATACGTTTCACAAACACTCAACACCTCCACTGAAATAGATAACTAGATTCTACCACTGATTCAGTGATTCACTTTCAACCACAGATAAATGCACTGCATTAAAAAACAACACATAAAGAAGTGTAATCTGTCATGGAGAGACTACACAAAACAGACTACTAAATTCCCAATTAAGACACACCAAAGACATTAGCTTCCCTCCAAATGTGCTAGTGTTAAGCAAGTCACCACCAATCCACCACAAACAAAGTAAACTTTAAAAACTTTAACCCAACCAAAAAAAATTCAAAAACTTTTAAACTTTACAAAAAAAAGTCAACTTGTAAAGGAAGCTCCAACAACACCAAGGGGACTTAACTGCAGGGCTTAGGGAAATTATTTAAATAAATATATTTTGTATTGACCGACACTTTAAAAATGATCAAAATAAGATTATTAACATTTGCGTCCAGGACTAATAGGGTGCTAGCTTTTGTCTCAGGGATCTTGGCAAGGGAAAATAAAAAAAAAATGTATGTCTTTGATTCAGTCAATTTTATATCAACATGGTACATTTTACCAAAATAAAGTTTTCTTCATTAAATACTAATGGGAAACTTAACATAGAATCTTATCAAGGAAAATATTGAATTTACCAATAGCATGATTCTTAGTCCTAGAAGAATCATTTGATTCATTTTATTATGGAAGCTTTTTAATTAGAGGAACGAAATATAAAAAATAACTAATAAATACATGTCCTTGTATGACTGTGTGCCAGACTACATATTGCTATATTCTTTAAAATTTGATGTAATATGAGAAAAGCTATTTTTAAAATGATTATTATTAAGCACTTTTATTAAAGTTTGAATAAGATGGGGAAGGGGGGATAGTACATATACTCATATACAATACCAGTTGTTCTAAGGCATGCACTAAATGTAACACTTGAAATACTAAACAAAATAATTGGCTACAGACTTGACCAGTATAGCCCCATGAAAATACATGAGGGCTATGGATAATGATTCTGGTAAAACAGTTCCCTGACTATACTTTAACTATCAGCTGTCTCATAGAATCTACAATACAAATGTCAAGGCAGATTTTGCTATACTAAGAAACCTGGAGGGTTACAAAATAAAAAAGAGACAGTAGTTCACAAACAGATGTTTATGAAAGATCCTCTAGATAGAATGACCAGACAAATTTTCTAATGAAGACCTGTGGCGAACTAAAGGAAACAGCTAATTGGCTGTAAATAGGGATGGAAGGCTCATGCCCTATAAAGGGAATAAGATATGACAGCGAGGCTGTGTTAGACAGGGATCCCAAGGGAAAGAGGAAAGCTGACAGGCCAAGAGAAACCTGTAGAAGAATGGTGGAAGGAGAAGCAAAGGCTGCCAGGTTTATGTGAATGCAAATAAGTGAGACGCTACCAATGTATCAGGCTCCTTCCTCGCTCCACACAGCTGAATGACCCAAGGGATGGGCATAACCTAAACAGCATGGTACCAGCTTTGTTGAAGGCATTGCTACAATAAAATCAGAGTTGGACACCTGTAGCTTAAGGAGCTCCACTCCTGAGATTTGACCCAAGGGACAGGGCAATACCAATACAACGTGGTAACAGCTGTGATCCAGGTGTTGCTAAAAGGAAGCCAGAGTTCATAATGCTGTTGCATAAGGAGCTCCACTCATTTGATTTCAGAATATTTTCCTCCTTGATGGATTGCTGTCACCCAGCTAACAAAGATCATCTGCCTTGCGGCTGGAACTTGTGATGTACTGGGTTGTAAGCCATGTGCTTTACAGCCAACATCATGATAAAGGCATCACAAAAGTATTATAGCAATATAACCAGCATCTATAGATGCATAACTTGGAAGTGAATTGTCAGTGGTAATGTTGAGTTAGAAAGATGTGTTAATTAGAAAACACAATTTTGAGAAAGTAAAACAATTTAAATATCTGCGCATTGTAATAGTAGGAAATAAACACTAATAGAAATTTAATAAGAAATCTGGTACAAGTCTGAGTGGAAATAGATGGTGATGAAGGCTGAAGACAACCATGGGCTGAATAAAGAGAGAGGGATGGGTGGATGGTGTACAGCAAAGTACAAAATTAACTTGACAAGAAAATATTTTTTCTTCAGATTTTTTCAATGAATGAGGTAGAATTCTATTACAGGGGAAATGGGCTAAAAACCAAGAAGTAGATTACTATAGATGAAGAAAGGAAATTGAACTGAGGTTGAAAGCAAAGTATAGCAGGTGTTTGCTCCCTTGCATTTGTGGTCAATGATTATCCAAAGATTGAAGGGAATTGTTGATGGGTGCTTTAAAGATAAGCTTTAACTGGAAGTTTATATATAAACAAATGGCTAGAAAAGTTATTTTTAATATTATCTGTTATGTTGAAATATGCAGCATTTTATATTTTCTTAACCCTTGTTGTAGACTAGCCTGACTATTGCAATCAGAATGTAGTCTAGAGTTGTCATCAAATACTGACCATTACAAGGTGATGTTTTCTCCAGGGTTCCAACTATCAGCCTGTCCACTGCAGGGATGTCACATTCATTGGAATGGGATCACTAGTTATTTGAAATTTTTTTTTTTGACGAGCTTAACCAATAAAAGTATTATTAATCTAAGGTCAATTTATCAGCCTGATAACAGAATGTGATAGCTCTGACTATTTAATTGCAGAATGTGATACACTGAGTACAGTATGTTATAGCTCTGACAAATTACAGAATGTAATACACTGGGTACAGAATGTTATAGCTCTGACTAATTACAGAATGTAATACACTGGGTACAGAATGTTATAGCTCTGACTAATTACAGAATGTAATACACTGGGTACAGAATGTTATAGCTCTGACTAATTACAGAATGTGGTACACTGTCTGGGTACAGAATGTTATAGCTCTGACTAATTACAGAATGTGATACACTGTCTGGGTACAGAATGTGATAGTCACCCTGACATTGAGAAAACGTTTTACTGATTCTGACATATTTATTTGCATATTAATTACAAGAGTGTTAAGAAAATACAATGCACATTCTTAAAGAAAATGCACAACAGATAATACTAAAATAAAATTCTGCCATCCCTAAGTAATGGTTTTAATTTTTTTTTAGAGTTGAACAAGACACAAAGAAAAGACATAATTGGGTAGTTTATTTTTCAAGATTAATATGCTCTTTGCAATCCAAGTGTTTAAAAAAAGTTTTGGACAAGATGGTTTCACATTACAGAAGTTGCTGTGGGCATAAATGTACTAAATAATTGAATTGGAGAAGTAGCTAACAGATGTTAATGATAAAAAGCAAATCCTTGATAGTTTTGTAATAAAGAAATAATCTAATAAAAAGAAAATACAGCTCATAAAGTTTGGTCATAAGTGGGGCATGCTTTAGAGAATTGGCCAGGAGAGAAATCTGCATGGTGGATTATATTCCACAAGATGGAAATGTTTATTACAGCTGGTGGATTATATTCCACAAGATGGAAATGTGGCTGGTGGATTATATTCCATAAGATGGAAATATGGCTGGTGGATCATACTCCACAAGGAGAGAATTGACCAGGATAGAAATGTGGCTGGTGGATTATATTCCACAAGATGGAAATGTTTATTACAGCTGGTGGATTATATTCCACAAGATGGAAATGTGGCTGGTGGATTATATTCCATAAGATGGAAATATAGCTGGTGGATCATACTCCACAGAGAATGTTGCTTATAGCTGGTCGAAAATACTCAACGAGAGAGTATTGTTTAAAGTTTGTAGATCATACTCACCTAGATTGAAATGATTATAGCTTTTACATCATACTCCACAAAGACAGAATGTTCTAATAGCTTTTGGATTATATTCTCACATATTTTAAATAATTTGGCACTATTGTCAATTATAAAGGTTACTGCTCAGCTGAAATCAAAACACGCATCTCTATAGCAAAACAAGCCTTTGCGACCAAGCAAAAATCATGCCTTGCGCAGAAAATTTCCAAGACAAAATGCAGACTTTTCAAAAGTAATGTCCTTAACATCCTACTGTATGGCAGCGAATGCTGGAGTGTAACAACCGCTACCAGCAGATCACTGGACTCTTTCCAAACTAAGTGCTTGTGAAGGATAAAAGGCATCCACTGGCCTAACACTATCTCAAATGATAAATTACTTGGAGAGATGGAAATTGAAACAGTTTCCAAATTTTAAAAAGCAGATGGTTATGAATGGGGCACAGCCTAAGAATGAATCCAGAAGACAGCACAGGAATTGCGCTAAACTAAACGCTTCAATGAAAAAAAAAACAAGAAAGGCCAAGGGAGACGTGGAGGCGCACAGCAGGGAAGCCCCTGGCGGAGGCAGGACTGTCATGGAGGACTGACGAGAAAGTTTCTGGTGACTGACAAAAGTGGAGGGAGCTTTATGTGGCGACCCCATGTGTCTTGGGCACAAATAAAAAAAGATATAATGGATCATACTCCACATGATGTAAATGATTACAGGTAGTAGATTATACTACACAAGAAGAGAATTTGATTACAGATGGTGGATCATACTCCACAAAGAGAGGATTTGAGTATAGCTGGTGATCATGCTACATGAAGAGAGAATTTGATTACAGATGGTGGATCATACTCCACAAAGAGAGAATTTGATTACAGCTGGTGGATCATATGTTACAAAATGTAAATGATTATAATTATAGGTGGTGGATCATACTCTACAAGGAGAGAATTTATAACAGGTGGTGGATCAGACTCCACCAGGGGAGAATTTGATAATATTGGTGGATCATACTACACAAGGAGAGAATTTGATATTAATGGATCATACCAAGGAGAGAATTTGATTACAGGTGGTGGATCACACTCCACAAGGGGAGAATTTGATTATATTGGTGGATCATACTCCACAAGGAGAGAATTTATTACAAGTGGTGGATCATACTCCAGGAAGAGAGAATTTGATTGTATTGGTGGATCACTCCACAAGCAGATAATTTGATTATATGGTGGATCATGTCCTACAATGAAATAATTTGATTATAGCTAGTGGATCATACTCCACAAGGAGAGAATTTGATTATATTGGATCACAATCCACAATGATAAAATTTGATTACAGGTGGTGGATCATACTCCAGGAAGAGAGAATTTGATTATAGCTCCTGGATCATACTCCACTAGGAGAGAACTTGATTACAGGTGGTGGATCACACTCCACAAGGAGAGAATTTGATTACAGGTGGTGGATCATACTTCTTGAAGAGAGAATTTGATTATAGGTAGTGGATTGTACTTTTCAAAATCGAAATGATTATAGCTGGTGAAATAGTATTTTATTCTTACATTAGAAATGGCCCACACTCTTGGTCTAGATTTAGAGAAAATGAAGTGGCCAAAAACAGGTCTTGACTGTTAACATAAAGGAATTTAGCTGACATTATCCTATTTGTTATAAATGTCAGAAATAGGAACTTTGCCAACATAAAGTTTACCTTTATAGGCTTAGACAAGAATGTCGTTTTGAAACACTACACAATCAACGCAAGCTTTTTGATGTGTGGAGCTCAAGAACCCTATGCCTCCTATCAACCAGATATAGCTGGAGTAGGCTTTTATGAGTGGAGGCTGAAGTTAATTCAACGTATTATGAGGGTAAAGACTTCTTAATTGGCAAATTGATTAGCTAAACAAATGTAAGTATCAATGCATAGCTTAACAAAGCAATTGGGTATTTGTAGGAAGAAATCTTTTTTTAAATAGGCCACTCCAGGTGACCATGTGTACCCGTAAATTATGTCAAGATAAATTTGATATGTGAAAAGGCAGTGCATGAAATTATTTAAACTTTTTTACTTTAGATTGAAATAAATTATGTCAAGATAAATTTGATATGTGAAAAGGCAGTGCATGAAATTACTAAGAGATTTTTTTAACTTCAGCTTTGTTAACAATCAATGTGGCTTCTCGTCAGTGATTCCAATCCATCACATTGGCGACGAGGATGGGATTGACAGATTCACACTTATTATCTGCACAAGTTATTTTTAACTGGTCTGCATGTCTACGGACAATAAGTCCATCATTTGTTTTTACTTTATAAGACACAGGTCCTGTACATTGAACAATTTGACCTGGTATCCATTTTTCCTTTCTCCCATAATTTCTTAGATACACATTATCATTAACTCCAAATTCTCTTTCAATGGATGATTTGTCATGATTTACTTTTTGTGTATGTTGATGTTGGGAAACAGACCTTTGAACAGTTGGATGTAGTAGGTCAAGATGAGTTTTAATTTTCCTACCACATAACAATTCACATGGTGCAACATCTGTTGTTATATGAGGAGTTGTGCGGTATTTGGCTAATAACCTGTTTACTCTTTCATTGTCACATTTAGCTTCTTCTGTTTGGTATTTACTTTTGATGTTACCCTTTTAGTTTCTTTTAGTTCCTGTAAGTGCTAATGATGTTAGCAAAGTTGTTTGATGATCACATTCCTTCTTACTAATGTATTCTCTTTTAAAACATTTGAAATTGCCATATCACCATAATCATTTATTAAGTTACAAATACTTTGTTTAGGCAACTCTGACTGATAATGGACTGCATCTTCTCCATCTTTTAGACTTAATTCCATTTTTCTTATTTTATATGGCCTTAGGTCATCATTCACAGACTCTTCAGGCCAACCATTCTTACAGTACTCATATACTTTTATTAAGCACTCATCTTTTTGTGTTTCTCTTTTAATATCATTCACATTTATATTGGAGTTATCCATGATAGTGAAGAGAACAAATACATCTTCTGGTATATAGCTAAGGCTTTGGTTTTTTAAAGGTAATCTACTAAGACTATCTGCACTATTCTCAGATCCAGGTTTGTATTTCAATTCATAATTGTATGCAGTTAGTGTGATAGCCCATCTTTGAATTCTTGGTGAGGCATGCTCAGGTAGGGTTTTGTTTTCTCCAAATAAACCTAGCAATGGTTTATGATCTGTAAAGATGGTGAACTTCCTACCAAACAGAAACTTATGAAATTTCTTAACACCAAAAATGATGCCTAAGCCTTCCCTATCTAACTGAGAATAATTTTTCTCAGCCTGGTTCAAAGATCTACTGGCAAAAGCAATGGGTCTGTCACCCTTCTCATCCATGTGGGACAAGACTGCTCCTACACCATCTGGTGAAGCATCACATTGGCGACGAAGATAAATAATCCACTAGAAAGAGCACATACTTACGCAAAAAAGAGGTTTGCTAGAGCATATTAGCTAAGTATTTATAGGATAATGGCGCTGTATGGCCAAATAAAAGAATTTGATTCGAATGATGAAATCATTCATGATTACCTAGATAGGTTAAGCTTTTACCTTGAAGCAAACAACGTGACGATAGAAGCCAAAAAGAGAGCTGTTTTGTTAACAGTCATAGGGCCTCAACAATTTAGGCTACTAAAGGACTTATGCGCACCAGCTAGTCTAACTACCAAGAGCTTTAACGAGCTGAGCAAATTGCTAACAGACCACCATGCGCCTACCCCATCAAAGTTTCTATGTCGAGCTAGATTTGACAGTAGGACTCGTCAACCAAACGAGTCAATATCAGAATATGTTGCTGCTTTACGTCATCTAAGTAAATTTTGTGAATTCGGAGACACGCTGTCTGACAGACTATGTGAAAAGTTTGTGACAGGTGTAAACAGCCCTGATATTCAAAGAAAGTTGCTGCTCGAGTCAGATCTCACATTGGAAAAAGCAATACAACTTGCAACTTCATTCCAGCAGTCATCCGATGCGGCGAGATCTCTAACGTCTTCAGAGATCCATGCAGTAAACAGCAGGTTAGTCAATAAACACCAACCCCATCAGAGCATTTCAACTTATGCTAAACAGCCTGCACGTTCAAATCCTAGATCTAAATCTAGTAATAATTATCAAAAATGTCATCGATGCAAAGGTCCCCATGCATCTCATCGATGCAAGTTCAAGTTAGCAACTTGTTATAGATCTAAGTGCAGTAAGCAAGGTCACATTGCCAAGGCCTGCTTTGCAAAGTCTTCGTCTGTTGCTAAATCTAGCCAGTCAAGACAGTACCGCAACCAAAGGCAGCACTATGTTAACTCTCACCAAGACTACCTAACCCAACCAATGAACCACTCTACCTGTGAAAACGCTCAAACTGATTCGCAGCCGGATTTCAGCCTGTTCTCTGTGAAATCAATAAGTCATGCTCCCATCATTGTACTAGTTAATATTAACGGTAAGAGCATCAGCTTCCAACTTGACACTGGAGCATCTCTAACAGTCATCACAAAGAAGGACTTTGACGCTGTCACAGGAGGATCAGTGCCTCTACAACCATGTCACAAGTGCCTAACAACATACACTGGTGACAATGTTCCGGTGATAGGAGAGTGTATGGTTCATGTAAGTTATAATGGTCAAAGTGTTAAACTCCCTCTTCTTGTGGTTGAAGGAAATGGACCACCATTACTAGGTAGGAACTGGTTAGTTGATCTTAAGTTAAATTGGGAGAGTATATGTTCATTGATCAATGCAAGAGAATCTAGTCTTACTTCAATAGATAAAGTTATATCTGAAAATGAAAGTGTTTTTGGTAATCCTGGATTACTAAATGATAGAACAGTGAAGATAAGCATTAAAGACACAAATCCAAGATACTGCAAAGCTAGATTTCCACCTTATGCAATGAGGAATAAAATTGAAAATGAGCTAAGTAGATTGGAATCTAATGGCATCATAAAGAAGGTAGACTATTCCGATTGGGCAACGCCCATTGTGCCAGTGTTAAAGAAGGATGGTTCTGTAAGAATTTGTGGAGACTATAAAGCTACACTGAATAAGCAAATAGAGCTAAATAGGTACCCTATTCCTAACATTGAGGAAATTTCTTTGAATTTGGCAGGAGGAGACAAATTCACTGAATTAGACTTTAGTCATGCTTACACTCAACTAGAACTGCATCCAGATTCAAAAGTCTATACGACAATAAACACACATAAAGGGCTCTACCAATATGAAAGACTATGTTTTGGCATATCATCTAGCCCTGGAATTTTCCAAGCTGTCATGGACAGTATTTTTAAGGATATTCCAAATGTTTGTGTTTACTTTGACAATGTGTACATAACTGGTAAGAATGACACTGAACATCTTAAAACACTTGATAAAGTATTGAAAATAGTTGGTGAAAAAGGTTTAAAGATAAACAAAGATAAATGTCAATTCATGCTGACAGAAATTAGTTTTCTTGGTTATATATTAAGCAAGCAAGGTATCAGACCTCAACCTGAGAAAACAAAAGCCATTAAAGAAGCACCCAAACCTGAAAATACCCAACAACTAAGAGCTTTTTTGGGCTTGATAAATTACTATGCAAAGTTCATAGGGAATCTGTCTGGTAAACTATCACCACTGTACAAGCTGCTACAGAAAAATGCAACTTGGCACTGGGGTAAACAACAAGATACTGCTTTTAATACAGCAAAAGAAGCTTTGTCTTCTGACACCTTACTAACTCTCTCGTTCTACCATCATGTAGTTAGACCCAATAAACGTTTTATATACAGCCACATGCTTCTATCGTCAATCTATCACAAGCTTAATAAGGCATTAAAAAATATGTTTAAAATGGGTGTATGCTCAATATAATTTTTTGTTTATATAGCAACAATTCGAAACCTTTAGTCTTTTTTAGCACTTTGATTAAGCTGTGATCTATAAAGAATTTATTATTTTTGGTTTCAATTTAAAGCTTTTAAAATCATAGGTAGATCTAGTAGTAGTAGCTTATCTCAATGTATTTCTTGTGTGTCTACAAATTAAATGAGTATGCTTTTAAAAAACTTAAACAATTTTAATTTACTAATTAAACTTGCATTCTCATACGAAAATCACAATTTTGCCTATAATCTTTAAAAAGTTAATGCAAGTTGGCCACCTTGTATTAACATTTTAAGAACAATTGACAAATTGTAGCCTCACATGATTAGCAATTTTAAAAACTGACAAGTAAGGGGAAACAATCCAGATAACATTTTGCTGGAACAATTATCAATACTTCTGTTCTATTTTTAGAAAAAATACAATACTACAGGTTTGGGAACTGCTGATACAATGACAAAGATTACATTGTGAACACAGGCTACAGGACTATACCACCCATCAATTACCCCTCCCCCAGACATTTACCCCCATTTTACTCAGCTGTATATATTTAAATACAATGTACTAAAATAAAACTTGTAATAGCTTTTCTCAATATTTTTTCAGAACCTGAACTTAAAGGGTAAATTGTTCTTAATGACGCAGTTAGAATAATATGAGGCCTAACAATAAATTAATTTTTGAGGGTGTGTTAATCTAATTAAAGGTGTTGGAGCTCAATTTACACTAAATCAATTGCAATTTTATAATTTTAAAACTTAATTACTTATTCCATAAACTTGGGTTATTGAAATCAGAGATACAGCACCTATACTAATGAATGTAGATGGCACAAAAATGAAAACAAAATTAATTTTTTGAAATGTATGACTGCAACTTTTAAAATTGAATTAATTGCTCTATCCCTAACAGTATCCTGGCTTATCCAGAGAAAAATTAACCCACTGAACTTAACCCTACCACTAAATCTTGCACTAACCTAACTTTACCCTACCATTGAATACAGAGTTTCTTCCAGCAGAGAGTCTACCCCCCCCCCCCCCAACTCCCCCCCCCCCGGAATAGAATGGAATTTATATAGAAAATATATACTTTTAACAGTGTATTACGAACACCACTCTATCAGCCAGATAGCTGGCGAACGTACCCGGGTTCTTTTAGATGGTTATACACAGATGGCATAAAGCCCTATAAATGATAGCTAGCACAACAGTTAACGAGGACACGTACTTAACGTCTAGGGGATACACTCGATGAACTCCTGATGCCAACAACACATTTAATCCATATAGCCTATAACTTTTAATATGTGTACAAATTCAAGAAAAGACTCTAGCTTTATGAATGAGTAGAATATCAAAACCCAACTTACAATTTGAGGAAAAAACACTATTTTACACCAGTGGCGTAGCCAGGATCGTCTCAAGGGGGGGGGGGGTTCCAATTTTTACCCGGGGACAAACTTTCGATTTGCACCCCCCCCTCAAACTTTCGATTTGCACCCGCCTCCCTCAAACTTTCGATTTGCACCCCCCCCCTCAAACTTTCGATTTGCACCCCCCTCAAACTTTCGATTTGCACCCCCCCCTCATACTTTTTATATATACCGAGGGGTCTATGGGGGGGGGGGTTATGACCCCCCCTAACCCCCCCCTGCCTACGCCACTGTTTTACACTATCACAGGATATGGCACTTAGGAAAATCACCACAGCTTATACGACACTACTTAAAGCACAAAATATTACTTAAAACCACAAGTAATAATGGAAAAATGCTGCTTAGAAACTATAGGCTACAAAATAGCGACACTCAAGGCTTTCTCTCAAAGATGCCTGGTCTGACTTGCTGCTACGGACTGCTGCGGTGGACTGCCTGCAGAAAAAAAGTGTGTGCAGACTATTTGACACCTGAGGCAACATGGGAGGTCCCCTTCAAAACATGAGACTATTGGTTGGGACATCTCTGATGTCCGAATCAACCAATCGAAAGTATAAAAGTATTGCACCAT